>NC_142399.1:1230000-1530000 GCF_059441095.1 Idiotropiscis lumnitzeri | reverse complement strand
CCATTCTGAGGAAGACGTGGCTTCTGGGAATGTGCGTCTTTAGCGTCTTCTGCGTGACCATCATGGTGTTCCCCGCCGTGTTGTCCGGCATCCAGTCCGTCGACAAAGATAGCGGCAGCCCCTGGACCAACACCTACTTTGTCCCCCTCGCCGGCTTCCTCCTCTATAACGTTGCCGACTTCTGCGGCAGGCAGTCCACCGCCTGGCTGCAGGTACCGGGCCCCACCAGCCGACTTCTGCCCGCGCTGGTATTGTGCCGCTCCGTCTTGGTACCGCTCATCATCTTCTGCAACTACCAGCCTAGGGACCGCCTCCGCATCGTGCTCTTCACTCACGATGTGTATCCCATCGTCTTCAACTGCCTGTTAGGCTTCTCCAACGGCTACCTGGGGACTCTGCCCATGATCTACGGGCCCAAAGTTGTGCCCCGGGAGCTGGCAGAGGCCACCGGAGTGGTCATGTCCTTCTTCCTGACGTTGGGACTCACTGTGGGATCTGCTCTTTCCCTCCTCATTGTGTACATTATCTGATTATGGACGACATGCATCGTTATGGCTCTCAAGCAATGTTGCTCACAAAAGTGTGTTCAGTAATCCCCTGATAGGGACCAGGACCTGCCGCGAATAGCCAAAATGCATAATTGTTTCGTTTTTTTTACATTTAGACATTTACGCTCCCTGCAAACTTACTCAACACATGTTTTGGCAATGTTTGCCATTTGATAGCTTTTTTATTTTTCATGTTGACTTTTTAATGATGAAAAAACTTTAAGGGTGTACTCACTTTTGATGACTGGTGTTTAGACATTCAAAACTTTTTGACATTACAGTAAATTTACAATGTAATACAACGGGTACATTGACTACATTGCAGCAAAGTGCCACTTCTTCATCGTTGCTCATGGAAATATGAAATATATTTCCAAAAAATGTGAGGGGTATACTCACTTCAGATACTGTGAAAAATATGAGAAGGTGCATACTTGTTTGTGAACAAGTGAAACTTTACTAATATATGGATAATTTTTAATGAAGAGGATGAGAATTATTTTAACATTGTTACTGTTTTCGCAAGAAGCAGTCACAACATGAATGACCACTTGCACAATACAAGGTTTTTGATGAGATATGAAGTGGTAGCTTCAGTATTGTGGTTGGCGTTTGCAGTGGTGTGCAACATTTTTCACTCTCATACAACTAATGAATTTAAACCTAATTATTAGACACAGCCCTCATTCGTATGCAGTGTAATTCTATCCCAGTGCAAGCCACAGCCACAATAAAGACGGTTAAATGAATACCTCTCTCTGACATAGTCAGTTGAAAAAGAAGAGCACAATATTTGATGGTGTTCTCATTTTGGATGTCAAACCGTGCTTATCGTTAGAAAGTTGTTGCTGCTTGTTTACATGTTTGGAAAGAGTACAACGTGCCCTCATTTAATCATGAAATGTTACATGTTTGATGATTGTATTTTACACCTACGGAAAACAGCAATTCATCTCAAGAAATTAGAATAGTACATAAGAAACGAACAAAAAACTTGAATGAATCGGTACAATGTTTTGCATTTTTAATTGAACTAGTGAAACTAATCTTTATTGTTATTATGCTGATTTCACATTTTGTTTCCCCACATTGTTAATTATCTTTATATTGCAGATTACTTTCCTTGTTTTTATACTTTAACTTTAGCGTTCAAGCTTTAATTTGTGTAATTTGCCCAAGTGCTTTTGAAAAGTGTCTTTCATTTTCGACAATGGCCAACAGAGGGCGGCAAAGGGCAACATTCGCAGCACTTGACTGGGAAGCGCTAACGATATTTACACTTCTCAGGAAATACTACATGAAAACACACACTCATGTAACGCCAGACAATCGTGTATTTCAATAAACAATTTTATCAGTAATAATGATCTAACCTTGTAATATATTTGTTATCTACCGTACTTTTTGCTTGGCTGCAAGTCAACCCGAGTTATTTTAAGACTACATCAACAATAGTCCAAAAAACAGTGACATATATAGTACAATTGATTCGCTTCTGTGTATTTTTATTATAAATTCCGCTAAGACAGATATGTTTTGTTCTTTCAGGATATCAATGAAGACACAAATATTGTATTTGTTTTTTATGTATTTACTGTCCTTTGAACGTTACCAAACAGGCACCGCCTGTTTCGTCATGATGAACGTGCGGGTTCCTGTTTGGTAAAGACAAAAAAAAAAGAAAGAAAAAAAAGTGTGTTTGTTTTGTTTGACACATTTCACACTGCCCCTACCACATTTTGCATTGTAAACACTACAGGGCTTTTTATGAAAACCACTCACGTTCCTTGTGTATGAGACTGTCACGTGACAAATTCTCACATCGCATATTTCCAACAGGAAAACTTAAAAGCAGAAGTAGACGACTTTTTTGTGCGCAAGGTCCACGCTTGAGTTTTACAATTGACAGACCAGTTCAAACCAGTTCATTCGAAAATGAAGTTTACAACAACATAATGTTAAAACGTGAATCCAAAATAGTTATTTTTCAACAAGAAATGAATCATCATTGTTTCACTTTATTGATAATTCAATTGGAAATATTAACCAATTATTTAGTAAAATAAATAGTTTAGTATGCACATAATTTTATAATAAATTCATGAAACAACTACCACCACGTCTCTCTCTCTATCTATCTATCTATCTATCTATATATATATATATATATATATATTAGTGCAGTTTTCTGCGTTACCTGATTTACGCGCATCTACTGGATTTCATCCAGGTTGTTAGTAATCCACTGGCGTCCGTTCATGCCTTAAAAGACTGCCTTAATCACTAAAAAACATAAAGAATAAAGACGCAGTAAGAGTGCAAAGAGAACCGTGTGTCTCCACAGCCCAATACTGCCTGAGACTTTTTTTCCCACAATGCTGAGATAAAAGACTTTTGCAGGACATAATATATGATCACATAAAGAAAGTCGAACGATAACATAAGTGACATAACCAGTGACAAAGATCCTCGCTGTTGAGCCAAGAGTGGCCAGGACACTTTATTTAAAAGAAGCGTCTAAGAGGAGACTTTCCGTTCTAGAACATTTGAGAAACAGCGATGCCATACTTGCTGGTATCTGTTGACTGGTTGGCGGACAGAGAACTGTAACTTTGAGTACGAATGGGAATGTAGTGTGTAAATGTCGCACATTTACACAATGTTTCATTTAATTCTTGGTTCCTATCAATAATGCAGCGGAGTCAAAGGCAGAAATAATTTGTTGCCTTTTTTAGTCTCCTCATTGTCACGTTTGTGGCAAAGCGGGATCATTTTTTAATTGATTTTTTATTTGAGAGATGCCACTCGAGACATTTAAGAATAATCTCGAGATTGTCATGATCTGTATTTGTGCTTTTTGCTTTTAGTAGGTTTAGGTGGATGTTTTTTTCTTGTGTTTGGTGTGTTTCGTCATGTTCATTGGGTCCACCTGTGTTGGTCGACCCAAGCCTCAGTGTTAACCAATCAGCTCCTTCCAACCCTTTGTGTCTTGCCCAGGTGCTCCTCATTGTCTCGTCAATTTGTTTGTATTTAGTTCCCTGGTTTCTTTCAGTTCTTGTCGATTCATCGACCTTGTCAGTTGGCTCTGTCGGTGTCCACTGTGTTTTTTTTTTGTTTTTTCTTCCCTGCCTGTCTCACCAAGTCAAGTCATTGTTTTTTGTTGGTCCCCCGTTGCTTTGCACTTTTTGATATTTTTGTTGTTTTTAAGTTCCTTATTTGCCTTTTGTTTCTTCAATTAAAAACCCCTCTTACCTGTGATGTAAAAGAACAAGAAACCACACAGAGGCTGCTTTTAAACTAAGAAATATAATTTATTGCATAAAAATTATATTTAGTTACAAGTAAGAAGGCTAGATGTTTATTTACAATCGTACTTTACATAGATAAAATGTCACTGAAATACATTTCTTAAGCATGTTTATGTAAAAATTCCTTTTTTATTTAGTCCTTTTTTTTTTTTAAAGAAAGTCTTCTTGAACAAGAACAAAGAGAAGTTGAGTCCATTTGCAGCAACGTGTATCAGAGCGACACTGAACAATCCAAAAAGATCTGAGAGAATAAAAACTGGTCAACATGAGCCAGTCTCTGCAACAAGAAAGCCACTAAATAGCGTCCATAACTTTGTCCAATTATCCAATCCAGAAAGTTGCACCTCAGTGAAGAAAAAAAAAAAGTTAAGCATTCCTGTGCCGCTTTTTTGTTTGATACAAAATCAAAAACCCTGTCTTGTGTTATGCTCTTGTTTGAAAAAATAGACTTATTCTTTCAGGAGGCAAAAGAAGTCAAGATGCTTTTCTTTTCTTTTTGCGCTTGCATAGCACTTAGAAATGTGCACCACGCCTAGCCACTGCGCACACACACACACCCTCACACACACACACGCACACAATCTAGCATTTCAACAATGGGTAGACCAGCTGAAATGTTCGCACAAATAAATGTATACATAAAAAGAAATGGTGCGGCGTGAAGGTTTGTGCAGTACACAAATAAAACGGCACACACACACTGAGTCATTCAAGCAGTGACATGACTCACTGCCGCAAGAGGGATACTTCCGGTGTTTTGGTTTTGAGATTTCAAAGATAGAAACACTTTTTTTTTTGCAAAGATTGTAAGAATTCCAGATAGAACCGACATCATCAGTGATTCCCACCAACGATTGCTGAAAACATGGACGGTAGTTAACACTGACAATGAAAATAGCTTGAGCGTCCTTGCCAGAAAACAAGCAACTTAGGAAATACGGGGAAGGAGGATATAAGGAGCTGCATCGAAAACACTTAAACAAAGAGCAAGTGTTGAGGTAAAAGTCATACTCGCTTGTCTGCGTAACGAATCCATTCTGACACGTTTATCTGGAAACTCCAACGGCTAGCACATTTAAGCACTTCTTTTGACGTGACAGTGGAACCTCCAAAGTGGAACGCCTTAAATTTCAACCCACATTCAAGTTAAAAAAATGCAGTCAGCTCAGTGAGCATCTAAAGACTGCTTTGCTTATGTAGCAAGATGCTAACCCAAATAGCGTGTCGCTGAAGGCATGAAGGCTAATGAATAGCATTAAAGTGACCAGAGACGTTTGCCAAGAAACGGCACATTCACGAGGGCTGAAAGAGATGCAGCGTCATTAAGACGAAAAAATGGAGAAAAGGAAGTTTCATTACGGTCTTGTACCACAGAGCAGAGAACAAAAATTGTTTTATGCCCGGTTTGTATGTGTTGCTGCTCTGTCAGTTTTTTAAACGTATGTTTTTGTTGAACATTTCGGAATCGGATCATTTCAGTTTTACAGTAAACATCCGCCGGGAAAAGCCAATTACCTACTGTGCTTTTATTTGGGAATCTGCGTGTGGGAAAAGTCTTACTTTGGTTTCCTTAGCTGATATGATTTGAAATATCTCATTTTTTTGACAGGGCGGGAGTGAGAACAGGAACTAGGGTGTCATTTTTTGCTCTTCTTTTCATTTGATTATGGTTATGTTATTATATAGATTTTGTCGTATCGTGCAAATAAATTCTCAAAAACAACCAACCTCGTTCAACTCGGACAGACGTACAAGACTTCAATAAGTCTCACCGCAAGTCACTCAAACTTTTTTTAACGGTGACGCTTTGACTCTGGACTTGACCAAAGTAGATTTCATTATTTCCAAAAGGAAAATCAGTTTTCAACTCAAATTGGAGCTTCATCAGCGTCTTGCAACTGATTGTGTTCTACTTTGAAGGCTCCTTTGTGTCACACTAGAATGCAAACACATTAAAAGTAGAAGACGGTGTTGCTCTCAAAGACGGACGGAGTGGCCTGCTGAGCGCTTAAATCCACGACACGGCCGGCTCTCGTGTCGTCGAATTAATACACAGAGAAACAAAAGGGAAAAGAAAAGAGCAATGATAAACAATCCCAAATATGGATGATAACTTGAGCGTCCCCCAAAGGAAATCTTTTAAAGGATGACCAGAAAACTCTTGCAATTTATTCTCGGTGGATGGGAGTGCGGCAAAGTGGGAGGAGAGATTACACGCAAGCACGCCTCGCCACTTGCGATGATGGAGCGTGCACGCCAAGGCTTTGAGGCATTTTGTGAGTACAATAGAAACAGTCACTCGTTCTACGCCACGAGATAAGAAGAGCCCAAAGCCAGACGCTGAAAAGCCGACGCTTCCTTTCGTCCGCCACCAATAAGCGAGGAAAGCGAGCCAGTCTTGAACAAGAGCCGATTAATGACCGCTTTATGTCGGGCGTGCGTCTGCAGCCCGAGGTGCCCGTTCGCCCGTTCGCACGACAACGGAGATTTGCATTGGTGACAAAACAATCAGGCGACTGGCCCAAGGTGTGATGGTGTTCAATCATGCACTTCCATGCTGCTACTCAAACACGGCTAATCCCACGTCTGCTTTTGGAATATTGTTCATACTTCAGGGGGCTGAACATGTTCCTTTTTTTTTCTTTTCTACCCTGAAAGCAGCGCTATTTATATACAGTACATGAACGTGGTCATTTTCAGACTTTTTTTTTTTTTTTTAAATCAGAAAACATCTTAAAACCGGTTTGAAATCTCGACATCGCTTTGGAGGATTCAGGCGGAGTGATGATGGAAAGGTGTTGATGAAGAGGTAATCGAGGAACGCCAATGCTTGACCATCTTTGTCGCAGTGGACATATTCATAGGCGTGTTTACGATGAGCCGCATTTATGTTCTTGTTCCTCCGCCGATCAGCAATCCCCATCTGTCGTCATGACGACGAGCACCTCACTCTTGCCCATCTCTTCCAGCGCCGTCGCCAGAGAGACCAGGTCTGCGTCGCCTTGGTGACAAGCTTCCCATAAGTCCAGGAGAACTCCTGTGGGGCTTGGCTTTGTTGCAAAGTAGTTCAAGTACCTGAGGGTGCAATTAGATGACGAGTCAGTGGAAACGCCATCACGGACAATTCAATTCAGACTTTTTCAATGTCCATTATTCCAAATGACTACGGAATTGGATATTAATTACAGGATGTGAAGGGACAGGCTGGAGCGCTGTGAGATTTTTTTTTCCTAATCTCATTCAAATGGTTGGAAACCCTCCACTTGAGCAGAGGGGTGCTGACCTGTCAAAGCCTAAACTGCGTGCCAGTAGTCTCCAGTCGCACCCTCGGGCACTGGGCGCGTCCAAACTGGCGCAGATCTTCTGGCGGATGGAGCAAGGCAGGCGGAAGGCATACGGTCCTACTTGAGAAGAGGGCAGACAAGGACCTGCTGCGGGGAGCGGCGAGTGAGGCGGGAGAGTCTGCGTCGGGAAGAGCAAAAAAAAAGCACAAAAGGCTTGAGAGCATCTCGCAGGGAGGAGCTCATGGAGAGCATCTGGCCGACATTACCTCCTGGATGTCGGTGTGCAGCTGGAAGATTTGTCCCTCCCCTTCCACTTGTCGCACGCAGATTTTACAAGAGAGCAGTGACACGGCCAGGCTGCTTCTCTCCAGATTGAAGGTGCAATGCAGAGGTCTCTGACTGCCACTCCAAATGTGATAGAAGGGGATCTCCTTGTAGAAATAAGAAATCTTGGCTTTTTGGGGGTGTTCGGATGGGCGCTTAAGTGAACTCACCTGGTACTTGGCCAGCAGTTTGCTTCTCCAGTGACTGTGAGGGATGTCGTGGATGGACAGACGCAAGTTGTGGTAGCTGTCTTTAAACAGCAACGGCTTGGGATCCTCCAGTAAGACCCCACCGAGACTCCGCTCCAGATCCAGCACCTCCTGGATGGAGGCAATGTGTGGATTTCAACATTAAATCCAACTTCACGTCTAAGGAGAGACATTCATCTCAAAATATGTTGATGACTGTGGTTGAAATGAACAATGATGTAGACGTGCGCTGGCGATAGTGAGAGTTGTTTTGAAAATTTTGCTCATCTTTTGTTGCGACGGTATCTACTTCTCCATCCATCCATTATCCATGTCAAGGCAATTACTGCTACCTATTGACACCAGCCATTTTTGGAGTGTGCACTGGACACCATCAGAGTGGAAGGTGCCCTGGCAAACTTGACATCATCCACTTGTCGTTTTTCATAAAAGTACCAATTTACTGCACACACTCTAGCGATGTAGACCGTGTGCCTCTCCTGCAACGCATTTCAAGGGAATGAACATGAGGCATTTCCATTGGCCGGGAAGCAAGTCAGCCGCAACGGCGCAAACGCCTATTTCTAATGGCATGCATCTGCAAAAATACCGGGAAAAAAAAATGGGGCCCACGGTGTCCATGAGAGCTGAGGCCACGACTTGAGGATATACATTATTGGATACGGATACCATAAAGTGAGGTAAAAACAAAGAGAATGAAAAAAGAAATCAGGAAAGGAAGAAAATGGAAAATAGAAAAGAGCCCCCATCACCCACCTTGAGCGCGTGAGGGGTGTCGTGGATGCAGTAAATGCGAAGGCTGTAGTCCAGAGAGAGGCAGGGCGCTCGGGGTGCAAACAGAGCCAACTGCAGGCGCTTGCAGGCCGGCTGCGGGGGGCACGACTGACCCACCAGGCCGTACGTGCCCAGCTGCTCCATGAGAACATGACAACACTCCTCCTCCAACTGCAGATAGCATGGAGAGGACAAACTTTCCTCTCCCACTGTCAGCACCTCCTGGACGGGGACAAAGAAGGAAAGTGGGTGTCAATCGAGAGCGTCTTTTTTTTTTTCCATTTATACACGAAGCAGTCTCACCTCCCATGCGCCCTGGTGGGTCTGCGTCTTCAGCGTGAGTGTCCAGTCAGGTGTCGGCGTGTCGAGCTGGGCGCAATGCGGCAACGTGAGGACGACGGGGCGATTGAGCAGCAAGGCGGACGGGCCGCAGCTCACTGCGGGGCTCAACACAGTCTGACCGCCCTCAGATGGCAACCTGCGAACGCCGCACAACGGGTCGTATCGAGAGCTGCCAAAACATCGCACTCCGCTTCAAAGAGCCCGAGAGCGCTTCGGTCCAAGCCGAGGCGCTCAGAACAACATGAGTCGGAACATTTCCAGCTCAAGCGAGATCGAGGAGGATTGCGAATGAAGACGAGGTCACGAACACTTACGTGGTTTTGTCCCATTTGCTGATAATGAGGTACATCTCGTAGAACTTCCCCTGGGGGATGGTGCCGGGCGGGACCAGCAGACTCACACCTATCGGAGAAGGTGTCTTGTGAAATCTGGGACAGACTTGTTCACATGAATAAATGTTTGAACTATTTTTATAGGAAGGGACACAATGTTCAATTTGACGGCATCATCTCATGACAACCTTCTTCAAGACACAATTGTCTTCACAAAGTCACTCTTGACAAGGTTTTCAGTCGACAATAAAATGAATTTGCTTATATGTGGACCATGTTTGCAGTGGTGTCGATGTGCGCTGCATCACACGAGGTGGCGTTTTATTTGAGTGCTCCTCACGGAGTTAAATTGGGTCCTCAAATGTCGCCGCACGACAAAGTAATTTGACACCACCGTAAAAATAATATCTCTTTTGCCTTCTCATTAAAATTGTGACCATGTGGTCTGAGGATTGTGATTACCTGTGTTCGGGATGGTGAGGCGTCCCCCGAGGTGGCCCAGGGTGGCACTGGTGCTCAGCCCGGGCTCTCTGGAGAGCGTGTGGCTGTGGAACTGTCGCTCCCTCCCGCCGCTGCCCACCGACTTCAGGCTGAGGATCTCGCCGTCCGCTGAGCACATGTCAGCGGGGATCTCCAGCGACGACAGCGTGGACGAGTTATAAACCTTGATTTTGAGACTGGGCAGCGGGTCCAACAGGGGAGACGTGGTCATGGGGATTTTGTGGTGGCTTTCGTGAACACCCCGCTGCAAGGAGTAGAGCGGCCCGCGGAACGCTCCTGCCGTGGCCGTCAGGTCGGGAGGAGCGGACGGATGCAGGGAGTGGAGATTATCTGCGGAGACATACACAGAAGACGTAGAGAGAGGTTCTTCTCTTATCTGGAGAAATGAAGCGGCCCCAGCTGAGAGTGCAAAAAGTGAAATGGATTAATGTTGCTAATTAATATTTGATGGCCAGAACAAGAGAGGAGATACCGTGACAAATGCTTTGAACTCGAAAAAATGTCATGTGGTAAAGACCACATGAGAGCAGATAATGGTGTGGTGGTATAAAAAAAAGAAGTCCGGATAAAAATAGAAAGCACCGCTGAAAGTGGAATAAAATGGAAAGACATGCTGTTGTGAGAGGGAGTAAAAGGAACAAAAATAAAACACGGCGTGTGTATGTTTGTGTGCGTCAACTCACCGTGTCTGGGAGGTTTGTAGTTGCCTGGGTGAAAGGCAGCCGTGAGGGCAGAAGACGAGTCGGTGATGTCTCCGTGGAGGTGGCTGCATCGGCGGCGGTACGCCAGCACGCCCACGCACAGCACGAGGATCACGCACAGCAGCAGCGCCCCGACCAGACCCGCATAAACCGCCACGCCCATCTCTGGCACCAACGCTGACAGAAGAAAAGTTTGAGCACCAAAAAATTGCGCCAGTAAACAACACTAAAGGGGAAAGAGCTTAACAAAGTTTAGTCATGTCAACAGTAATGGAGATCATTGGTTTGACTTTTTATATTTAGATTATTTTGAAAAGTGACCGTCTTCTCTCCATTACAACAATCTAGGATGGACTCTTGACGCATGTCAAGATGCTAATTGAATGGCAGAGGCTAATATTTAAACCATAACTTAGCAAAATGAGTAAAAATAAATAAAGACCACGTACAAAGCCCGTTCTGCACAATACGCGGTGAGCGCTTCTTTCTAAAGCATTCTCGTGCGTTCTATACGTTCATCCACTTATGTTGGACACTGCGAATAAAGTTTGATGAAAATGTGGTTTGGCGTTGGTCTAAATTTTCCACAAAACACCCCCCTGTTTTTGTGTTGCTCCTTCACGCATGTTCTAGTTGCGCTGAAGTTCGGTTGCGTCGTCATGGTTACCGTATTAAGGGACATAAAAATACACGGCGGATTTGTGTCGGTTGTTGAAGCATTTTCGTCGTCACACCAAAGTTTGAATCTGTGTTGACTTTTGACCATAGTTTGATTAAAGATTAAAAGTTTGAGCCGAAAGGTGCTTTTGTGAAAGCCTCACCGACTTAATTCTTCTTTTAATTACCAGAGAAAGCGAACTGCTTTGTAAATATGAGACGTCCTGATTCGACTTTGATTACTTTGCTAAGAACCTGGATGAGCACTAAAAGTAAAACGATCCCTAATTGAGGTGGAGCCAAGTATAGCTTTGCTTTAACTTTAGGAATTTCAAATGAGGACAAAGGATTTTCCCCTTTCTTTGGAATAACATTGAAGCTCGGATCACTTCACAGAGTGGAGTTAGGGAGGAGGAGGCGGAGCAATCGTGTGACCCGTACCGAGCACTTTTAGGCCACACACCTGATGTGAATTCATGGATCAGCACAAGTACTCCTGCTGGGATGTTTCCAGTATTTTGTTGGCTTTGTGTTTAAGAGGATCACGCAGTCAAGCAACAACGGCAAACAGTGGAAGACATAAAAGCAACCGGGACCAAGATGTTGGCCTTCTGTTCACCTCCTCCCCACTGGGCTGCGTCTCCTTCCTCCCCTGCTGGCTGATTGCTGGTTGGGATTAGACGGCTCAACGCAGCCTCCTCAACCCTAACTACTAAAAGCAACAATTGGGATTCATTGCTCTGTTGATTTCTTCTTTGGCTCCCCTCACAGTCGCCAATTGTATCGTATTTTAAAGCCGCGGGGATAGAAATGAATTTGTGAACGATCGACACAACCGAAGAATGTCAATTTCAACTTGAACTCTTTGCGTTGAGATCAATTTTCACCGTCCCAGACCTCGGCACTGATGTCACCACGCTTTGATCTGAATATGCGTGTCGGTGCACTTCTGAGACGACAAAGTCCCGTTTTGGAGATTTCTGTTTGAAAGGAACGAGTGAATAAATGCCGGCGTTACCAGTATGAATCTATCAACCAATTTGCAAGGAAGGAACGAAACAACAATTCATGAAAAAGATACACTGAAATCCCTCAGATTCAATTTGCTGGAAACTCTGCCACCCTTCAAACTTCATGTTATTGTTTGATTAATTTATAGTTCACTTTTGTAGCAAACAGATGTAACTAATTACGTAAGCAAAGATGAGGTCTGGAACTAAAATAGCCAATTGCAACAGTTTGTTAGAACAAATTGTTGTTATAAAAATATACATATTTAATTTAATTTGATTTAATTTAATTTATTTTTTGCCATACTCTCACATCGTGTTGCATTACTGCAGTAGGCGGCATGGCAGACAGAAGTGGACAAAAACAAAACACAAGGGAAGAGGAGAAAATATGGAGAGGAGATAGATGTGGTTGTTATTCGTTGAGAAAGCCGCGGAGGCAACTAACGAAGAATAAGAAGTTGAAGGAGATGCATGAAATGAGCAGTGCGAAGGAAAAATAGGAGAGGGAAGGCGGAGGCAGACTCGCGTCCATGCTCGCGCGGCACGATGGAACCAAATCCGACAGCCGTCCGCACTTATTACGACAAAAGGAACAATCGGGAATTAGGTGCATTACGAAGGCTGCACTCCCCTGAGCCCGTGTCACATTGCGTGAAAGGAATTAGCATCACTTGAACTTGAAAGCAAATCACAGATTATCTGAACAAATCAACTCGGCCGTCTTTCCACCTCACAGCTCGGAAGACGTCGGGTCATTTCAACCTGCTGACTTGCTTTTGATTTCATAATTTGCATTTGGATGAATTCTCAATTGCAGCAAGCTGTGATGCGAAGGTGAGAAAGGAAGGTGAGACGCGGATGTTAGGACCATACGGACGCCAGACACGACACGTTAAGTATGAAAGCAAAAAAAAAAAAAAAAAAAGTGATGTTACGGTGTTGGGCGAACTTACGATGACTTGCATGTTCAATAGAAACCTTTTTATCTGTTTGAACAGAAGAAAAAAACACAAGACAGAAAAATATAAACTGGATGGACGACACGTGATGCAAATCAAATAGTGACAGAATACACAGAAAAGTAAAGTGCCACCTTCAACTGAAGATAAAAAAATAAATAAAAGATTAAAGGAGCTAAAATGACGAAATAGTCAGAGCTGCAAATGTGAGCGAATAGCTCTCTTCCAAGGCCAGCGTCATTGTTTTGCTGTTTATGGAGAATCCTTGTAGTTAAAAATTGACAAACATCGACGATGGCAGGAAACTGCTTTATATTTTCGGTGTGAAGGCAAAGCTTGAAATTGTGCAGTCAAAACGGCAAACAACTTTCTATTCACCTCGCGAAATGTGGTATCACCATTTTATTTTATACACTTTCAATTTTATATTAAAACACCAATTTACACACGCGGTACACCAATTAATCACCAACAACAATTGTTTATACATATATATATATATATACAGCAAAAAAAGAAAAAAAAATATATATATATATTTATTTATTTATTTATTTATTTTTTTGCACATTAAAACAAACAGAGCCACCCTGCAAGCCTGACGGACGGACTGACCGACCGACTTGAACCCACGCAAGTGTACCCAATTGAGTGACCACAAGTCTAAATTCTTGCAGCGTCGCTTCCACTCCGGTTCATTCAACAGTGGAAGATGCCACATAAAAAGTGACATTTATTTGTTTATCCTCCATGGAAATACAAACGAGACACAAGAGAGCCAAAGAACATTTATAGCGATCAAAGCGAGCCAATCAGTGATCTGCAATCCATTCTCAGCGGAATGCGTCTCCTCTTGCCTCCGTGTCACAATAACTTGAGTGCATCTTTTCCGGGCAACCTCCGGAGACGCGTGTTGTGTTAGATCCCAAAATGTTTTTTGCCTCATCCGCTCATCACGCGTGACGGTTTGTGTCAGCAATCGCGTGGATTTCTCAGAGTGAAAGTGAAGCTTTGTCTTTTTCTTGGGAGGTGTCCGATCCCCCAGTCGCATTTAAGGAAGTTTGTCCGAATGTTCGCGCGTGTTGCTTTTGTGTCTTTTTGTGTATGTCTCTGAAGTGTACGCGGCCGCTGCGGATGTTTGTCTTGGACTCGAATGCGCTGTCAGCTGAATCACTGCTCAGCTCATCACGAGACGCGCTCTCGGTGTCAGGGCGAGTCTGACTCATTCTCATATGCTTTACACGCCGCTAATTCTTCAACTCTGATGCGTCATGCTTATTTCGCTCAGCGTCTCTCACTCTCCATCTGTGCTTTTTAGACGCGTCTCGGCGGCTTTCGCACGTTGCGAACTAACATGTTCCTTCTTGCAACATCACTCGAGGATGTTGCTATTTTTCCTTTCATCGCTCTCTGCGGGCTTCAAGTTCCTTTTCACACCGTGAGGAATACATTTCCGTACAAAGTCACTTGGACGTGCACTGCGCACTGTAAAATGATCCGACCGAGCAAAGAAATGGCTTTCTGAAAGACGTTCTATGATCATTTGAATGTCCACCCGGGGCAACAAATATAATCGAAGGGGATTTGTCGTCCTGATGGAGGCCTTGGAAAATCGATACGAAGCAATTGAAAGCTTGGCGCATCTTTAGTGCGTATTCCTGGTCCCGTGAAAGATTTAAGATGACTTCAACATGCGTTCAGGTTACTTACTGCGCGCACAGAGACCCTCAGTACAGTTTTTGCTCTCCATCATGCTCCCGCTGCAGTGCTTGCCTCCATTCCGGGGTGGGGGGGCTTGGCATTCGCGACTTCTCCAGTGGGTGCACTCTGTGCCACACGCTGACCACTTGGCCCATTCGGTCCAGCCGCCATCCACTGGAATGACGCCAGATATGGAAGAAAATGAATGAAGCATGACTTGAGGACATTATGCAAAGGAGAACAAAGACAACATTAAATGGTGAAAGTGGATCATTTAGCCTTTTATAGTTTCCATTTCTGAGTCATGATGGTCCGGCAGGCAAAGCGACAAGTGTCACGATGGTGCGTCACGTTGAATTAACGCGGCGGTGGTCCTGATGTGAACGACACAACGAGAACAATTACGTGACGTGAATAATGATGCCGATAATTGAAAATGTATCCAAAGCGGGATTTTAATGTTTCATTTATTCTTTATTTTACTAAGACGTTCCGATTGATCACTCTGAGACTCGTGGTCACGGCAGGAGCAAGCAAATCATATTTAGAAATAAATTAATTCATGGCAGGCATATTAGCTTGACACGGGCTAATAAAAAATAAATAAAGAAAGAAAAATAATTGAAGGATTAAATGTTGAGCCAAACATATTATGCGTGCATATTTTGTCACTTCTATTTTCTTAGGTTTAAAAAAGACTTTTGAATAACTGGAGAGAAATCCCAAAAGATTTTCAATGCGGTGGATTTATTTATACATAAAAGCATTTAAAACAAACAAAAAAAAAGGGCGTGGGTCGTCCATTAGCCCCAAGAAAATAGTGGACGAGATCCATGTTTTTGTGCGACAATTTGTCGCCTTTACTATGGCTGACGGAGGCATGAGTCAGTGAACTCACGTTTATGAAACGGGAAGTCAATTTTCTTGACAAAAAAATATGTTCTATGCGGCCCCGCTCGTCAAAAACGGAATTCTGGTCAATATTGTCTTGGTGCAATTGGAATAAATCAGCAAAAGTCACCCGTTCTCAGGCGGCGGCCATTTTGCCACTTTGGTGTCGACTGAAAATGACATCACGGTTGCTGAGCGTTCAAGCAACGACCAATCAGGGCTCAGCTCGCAAATGTCACATGAGAAGTTATGCGACTACAAGGACCAGAAAAAAGACGAGATGAGATGCTAACCTGGACACAGCGTGGTGCAGGTCACTCTCTGGAAGGGCGGGCCTTCACAGAAGGCTCCTCCATTGAGGGGCGCAGGGTTGGTGCAACTCCGAGTTCGGCGCTGCCAGCCCCGCCCACACTTTGTGTTACACTCGGACCATTCGGTCCATAAGGACCACCCGCCGCTCACTGACATTCAAAGACGCACAACAACGGGAGGCGTCAGGAAAATGTGCACCTAACAATCGCACTCGCATCATAACATCGACAGCACATTAATAACGCAAACATTTGTTTTGCGAGTCGACAGTGAAGACGAGGGCAATTTTGTGTTACCGTAAACAATGAGCGTTGCCGTGCTGCTGCGTCTTTTGGCCACCACGTTGCGAGCCAAGCAAGTATAGTTGGCCGTGTCGGACAGGCGGGCCTGTTTGATGATCAGATTGTGATCGATGGTGATCAGAAAGTTGGAGTCCTGCGAAGGGTCGATGACGTCTTCGTTCTTCAGCCAGTCCACCTTAAAGGAGACAAAACCGGATTATTCAATCGTCATACACGCACGAAACGTCCTTGAGAAGCGATCAAAAATTAATCTCAACATTCCGGACATCCTTCCAAATCAATAATCAAAAACCTCTAACGGGATGAAGAGAGCTCTTGCTAGGATAGCTTTAAACGAATCCCCAAAATAATTAATAAGGCTTTCAGGAGAACAAAACGTTACGCAAAGAAATGAAAACGAGTAACATCAAGTGACGGCCAATTGTTCAACAAACTTATTTAACATCCACCCAGTGTAATATTTACACCACCTTAAATTTGCGGTAAAGGCGATTAACATTTTTTTTTTCTGTAATGTTTACGCAACAGTAAGGAGAAATCGTCATTGCGAAAAAAAAATCGGAAAAGTTGTACCTCAGCCGTGGGCATGCCTTCTGGTGGGCGACACTGCAAGAGGACTTCCTGCTCAAGTCGCACCTCTCGCCCCAGCGGCTCCTGCTCAAAGTTTTTCCGCAAGTCTACGGGGCAGAAAAACACATCTGCAGTCAATGAAAGTTGCTTTGTGACAACTGGAAGACATTCGGCTTATTGCTGACATGCAGAACATGTACCGTACGGTTTCATTTGTTTGCACGTATACTTGACAGATGACATGGGAAAAAAAAACTAAGAGGATTGAAATGAAGTTGCCCAAAACTGACAAGCAATGCGGACGTAGGCGCGATTGCTCTTGGTGGTGCCGGCGGAGCTCCAAGCGACACACTGACACCAGTAGTCCTCCAACCCGAACAGCTCCTCAACTTGGGTCCTCGACACCGAGATGTCAACCTCCCTCACCACGAGGCCTGCGGGGAGACGACGAACCAGAGCGAGGATGCACGTCAACAACGAGTTGGCTGCAGGCCAAATGCAGTTCTCGTGCACATAAAATCTTGAAGGAGCTCAAGATAAAATGAGGATGCCGGTTAGCTCCGTGAAAATACGAGGTGACATTGTTCCGTTTGGGTCGTTTTGTTGGCTGCTCACCTGTGACCTGGTCCAAACTCTCTCTTGTGACGTGGTCATTTTGGTTGACCCACTCGCCGTTGCACTTGAAGTAGATCTGCGTGGCCGGCGATGCTCGGCACCCGAGCTGAACGGGCCGGTTCTTCACAATAAAAGCATCCTCCGGTTCGAGCAGAAATTCCGGGAGAGGTTCTGCTGGTGCTGATGGATACGAGTCCGGGAGAACCTCGGCGTCGCTGTAGTCGCTGCTTTCTGAAAATATTGACACAGAACAGTTTCGCAGCGTTGACATGGATGGAAGTTCTGTGGTTGAACCCGGCAGGAATGTGGTCAATAAAAGCCGTCCGGAGAAACCGCAGCAGTCGACGTTTCGAAATAAGATTGGAGCGGATGACCTTCGCTGGACGGGCAGCTCTGATCCTGACATTATCGGGTGACATGTTCAGCGCCACGCATCCCCGCTGACATTTGGCAAAGTGGTTTTGCTCGTAGAAAGGACACCACCTTCCATCCTTTTAGTTGTTTTTCCAACTTTTTTTTTTCTGTCTTTAGAATTCAGGAATGGACTCAATGCACCTTTTATTGTCAGGTCCGGATGTCGATAATAGAAGCCGCGTCCAAAAGAATCACACTGATGGTGTGAATGCAGCAATTTTGAAACGAAATGTTCTGAAATATCTGTTCTTATCCTTTCTTGTACCTTTGCACTGTTGGCAGTGTGTCACTTTTATTTCTTTGTTTTATGAAGTCGCCATTGTCTCTGTGGGATGGTATGATGAAACGATTTACGTAGCTGACGCAGCGTTCGCCAGTCCATCAAAGCACCCGGCAGTGGAAATGCAAACTTGATGAGTGTTTCCCGGATGATCTGTTGCCAAAGCAAAACCAAAAACGAGGAGGGAGGAATAATGTTGACTTGGTGGGGTTACCTTTTTGTATTCCCATCGGAGACTTTATGACAGACTGCGGCAGCTGAGCAGTAACGACAGTGCAAGCTTCAACATTTTAGCCGATAACTGTTTTCATTTATTTTATTTTACATAGTCCCAGTGGTGCGCAAAAAAATTCCATCAATCTGTTCAATTCATCATTCCGTGAAGCTATTCACATTCAAACACGTCAAAATGCCACAATGCCACGGCTCGGCAACCTCAATTTCGCATCCCCGTTTGATAAAATACAAAAAAATGTTTGGAGGCGGATATTTGGAGACTTTTAACAAGGACACTCGGAGCAGGTCCATTTTTCTGGTGTTATAAATGTATCAAGCTCAACACGATCATTTATTCCACAACCTTAGAACAAGAGAATCTACTTAGAGAGTTGCAATCTATTTTAGGAACGCGAGCAGTTCTCCACCAAGCACCCTCTAGCCCACTTTTCCCCCTGACAGACTCTTTGCTCAGACATTAGAGCAAAGCAAAGCGGAACACAGAAAGTGATGGCAAGCAGAAGTGCAACTTTGGGAGCCACTCAAGCCAAGATCCGTCGGATTCTAATGAATGGTGGAGGATGAGTTGAAGTACTTTCTCTAAACCCAAAGTCATCCATTAGTCAGACATCCTTGCAGAGCGTCTCAAGTTATCCAAATAATTTCTACACAATGGCACATACTTGACAAAATGTTTTAACTAACCTGTAAGTGCAACCTAAACCAAAAGATAATACTCGAGTGCGTGACTTAAGCCTTCGTGCACAAAAACGCCATTAGTGGCGATGTCAAGTAATTAAGTTCACTAGCCCATAGATAGATCAGCTCCCTTTTTACTGAAAAATGAATTGGCCCCATAAACGGCACACATACCAGTTATTATCTTCCTCCACTTCAAAACTTGTTCAACAAAAAACGGTCTTAAAACCTTTCACACAACTGTTGGCCTTGTAGTAGAGCTTAAGGTGAGAAAATGTCTAAAGCAATGAGTGGGCAAGTGATGCATGCGAGAAATGATGGATGGCTCAATGTCAGAAAACAAACAAAAAAAAAATCCCAAATAATGTAAAGCAGTTCAGTGATTAGTGTGTTCCATCAAGTTCCACTATCAATTTTCACTCCTATAAAAGAAATACTTCAGAGTTTGCATTTTGTGACATTATACAAAAAGAAAATAAACATATACTAGTTTTACATTCTAATTAAATAAATAAATGAATTGTATAATTATATTATATTATTATATATGCATTTTTAATTAAAATTGAATACAAATACAGCTTCAGGGGGGACGTTGCCGGTCCTACCCTAAGGAATGACCTCCCATTAAATGTTAGGCAAGCCCCGCCCCCTTTCTGTCCTCTTCTAAAACCTGTTTGAAGACACATTTTTATTCTCGAGCTTTCAACTCAACACGAGACTGTCACTGTTCTGCTGTTCTTCTGGCATCTATTGTGTTTGTGCGTTTTAATTTGTGTTCTAATTACGCGCTAATTTATATGTCACCATATGGAAAGCGCTTTGTTGCAGCTCCAGCGGATGTGAAATGCGTTATATCAACAAAATTGTATTGTATTGAATAATGAGTGCAGATCACGTGACCAGCAAGTGTCCTCCAACCATTTCAAAACAACTTGATCTCACCGAGATATCAGTCAGACATCAACTCCTCAAGTTACAGCAAGTGATCCCGTGCATAACTTTGCTAAAAGTTCTCCGCAAGATTGTAAGTGCAGCGTGCACTCGCAGGTGCGCACGAGCGTGAACAAAACGTGAACACATCTGAACAAGGAGCACAATTGTAATGATGCTTCTCTCACGCCTTCTCTCTGTTTGTTCTCTCTCCCTCCGTCCTCTTGCGAGAATGTCGCCTCGAGCCTTTCAGACTTTGAATTGTCTGTCAATAACCAATTGTGTTGCTCCTCCCCACCCCTTCACCCACGCACTCTCTCTTTGCCCACCATTGATTGTTCGGTGTTCAAACATCAGTTGGAAAAAACACAGCCTGTCACTCTTCAGGCACGGGGAGGGCGGGCGAGGGGAGAGTAAGGGGGGGGGGGGCAAGAATGGCACCAGAAACAGCCCAATAGAGCGAGATGGTGGTTCACTTAAAAAGAAGGAGAAAGGAGCCTGCAAATGTGGATAAACCTCTTACTTGATGTGCGTGTGTGCGTGTGAGTGTGGGGGTGCGCGTGTGTTCTGGGCCCAAGCGCACTTTAATTAAAACACTTTCAGATGATGGAGGTAAGAGAGCAACAGACAGCTTCTTTCTCTTGCCCAATCTCTTCCAGGGATAATGGAGCTGGGAGGTTTTAAGTGGAATCTGTGTTTTTGGGCCAGTGTACAAACATCCATCAGAACTCAGCAGCCGGCAATTTGTGCAGCTCGGACGAGACTTCAAGACAACAACTTCTTGCAGTGCGCCACAACGAGACTTTTATTGCTCTAATGGTCGACAACAAACACTTGAAAAGTACTGACTTCCTGACAGTATTTTCAACAAATTTATGTCCAGAGACACGACATGCTTAGTCACGCTCGTACTTTTCTTGTTTGCAGAAGCATTTCAATCTTGTCATTTATTTTTGTTAATAATCATCACAAATATACAAACATGGCTCAACGCAAATGAGCACAGATTTGATAAAAACCTTCAGGATCAATAATACTACAAAATGTTCCCAAAAATGTGGCTCGCTAATTGCAAATGAGTTTTTGTCAAAGTGCACACAAAATGTAAAATACTTAAAATGCGTGCAAATATTCTCCTTGTAAGCCTTTTCTGTGTTTGTACAGAATGTCAACTGTTTTTTTTTATTTAATGTCCATTATTGAGACACTTTTTCAAATCATGATAGCATAAATGTTGTTGTAATTTTGGATGATTTTCTAAAAACAATTTAAAAAAAAAAAAAAACACAACAAAGCCAAGAAATAAAAAGTCCAATTGCCTCGATTCAACCTTTGTGGAATGCCGTGACCTGAATGAAATTTATTCTACAGACTACAAACCCCTAAACACAGTTTGCATGTACATTAAAAGAACCAAGCAAGCCGTTTTGAATCCACTTTCCATTTTTAATGTCACACCAAACGTGGACCACTTGAAAATGCGGCTCGTTCAACTACGTCTGTGAGCGCCAAGCACAATGAAAGCCTCAATGCCGTGTAATCCACGTGACAGTAATGGAACGTGGCCGCACAAGAAGGCCGGACTGGAGGTCTGCACCAAAGTGACACGCTGGGAAGATGAGAAGGCTCGGCCCCGTCGGGTCAAGAGCCACTAAGCGACAAGTAGAATGAAGAGAGGACGGGGCGAGAGGAACCTGAATGGAGTTGATATCTGATTATCCCACAAAATGGCCTCTCACGCTCTCACTTGCGAATGCTGCCGAAACACACATTCCGATTTGTGGGGTTTTAGTTCACTGCTTTTATTTTGTGCTCCACCACGTCTGTCCTGCGTGGCTTTACCTTTCTGGGCGCCACCCATTCGCACCTGCATGCTATCTTCAATCAACTACTCTTCAAGAGCCAGTCAGAGCGACGTGCACGTGCCAGATGAGGCCCGATCTCACAGAGGTACTTTGGCTGACACTGCAGTCGAGGGATGGGCAAATGAAACTTTTATGAAACATTGAAGCGATCGGTTCAAAATGGTTTGAAGCTTCAAAGCTTGAGGTCGGGGAGAAATTACAATAAAGAGAATGTAAGCCTACGCAGGTTTTCCCCTGTGCAATATATTTCAGGTGTCCTCCCAGGATAGAAAAAAAGCAAACAACAAACAGCAAATCACTCCTCCTTCCTCCACTTGAGTTGGGTGCCTGACATAAAAAAAAAATGCTTCTCATCTCTCTCCCTCAACTCCAGTCTGGCCCGCTGGATTTAAACGACTTCAGTAAACACACAAATAGCGACATTAGCCCACAGCCGTCAAGTACGAGCGACTCACTGAGGACAACGAGCCGTGTGAACAGAAAGCCAAAAGTCTCGTTCCGGTCGATACAAATGCGCATGTCGTACTTTCAGGGATGGCATTGAAGACCAGCGTTTACGATTTATTTTGTGGCGAGGAGAACAAAGACAACAAAGGCGACACAAAAGCCATCAGAAAGCAGCATGTAACATTGACTCGTGTCATATAGGCAACAAATCGCACTAATGATCAGATTTGCAAAGAAACAACTTCCACAAATACCAGGCAGGTCGAAAGCAGCAAGGATGGATGAACTGAAAACTGTCTCTCCTTGACTGCCTTAAAGGACAATTTCATTGAGTGATTTACGAGCCAACTGACTTCATCATCATCAGTCAAAATAAAAATCCACGGGGGTGGGCGGGGTGTGAGAGAACAAATGCAAATAGTCTTACGTTTTGGATGAAAATGACTGAATGCGGATTTTGGCGTGTAGTCACCTGAGTTCAGCTTTTACCCAGCAGCTCTTCTCAAATCAACAAAAGCAGATCGAGTGTGAAGAATCATGCAGTTTGCCCATCTGACAAAGTGCCCCCCCCCACCCCAGACACAAGTCATCTTTTAATAGTGAGTTGACTTGTAAACAAACACACAATTCATTGTGGTTCCCCAGACAGCGGGAGGCAGGAAGCAGAATTTGACGTCCCGTGAAGAGTGCGCACATCTAACGCTGTGAGTCCCCGTGGCTTTGACATGATGGCCTTGTTTGGATATTTTGATCCTGTCACCCACATGGGCGCCACATGCCTCGGACACGTTGTACTCTTCGCGAACAGACGTCTGACACGGGCGGCCGCTCACATTAAAAATTGTTTGATTCTTCCGACTCGTTTGTGCCTGTGCCACCATAACAAAGATCAACAAGTTCATGGAAATTCATCGTCGGAATATCAGAAATTGCTTTATTGTCATTGTACCGTGCGCAACGAGATTAGAGAGCTCCCCTCTCCAGTGCAATACAACAATCATTTCATTAAAAATATAAATAAAATTAATTAACAATTAAATAATGAAATGGAAAATCAATACGAAATTGGACAAATAAAAACAAATTATATAGCTGTTCTGCAAGGTAAGGGTGGTTGTGTGTGTGTCTGTGGGGGTGTGTGTGTGTGTGTGTGAGAGAGAGTTCAGCATGGAGATGGCTCTCGGAAAGAAAGGGTTTTTCAGTTGATTAGTCTTTGATTGGATGCACCTGTAGCGCCTGCCAGAGTCGAACGGGTGTGCGTTCGGGTGAGTATTGTCTTTGACGATATTGAGAGCTAATAACTTTGTTTGCTAGTGTTTAAAAAACGATGACAGTTTAAATCAAATAAACTTGAAGTGGATGCTAAGGAGTGGAAACTTGTTGAAAGTTCCTCAAAACAATGAAATCGTCCGACGTTTGAGTGGCTCCGTCACGTGAATGAATACACAAACACGGTAGGGTGTCAACGGTCCACGTTTGACCAACATGCAAGAAGCTTGTCATTGATTGTTCATGTTGTGCGTGTTGTGTAAATAGTCAGACACTTTGAGGTGTGTAAGAGTAAGAAGGAGAGGGAGAGAGAAAAGAAAGATTGAGATGAAAAGAAGCTTGAAAGCAGATTGGCAGTGGAGGAAGCAGACGAAAGAAATGCAAAGTGACAGAAACGCTTCGCTTGTCAGTCCAGCATGGCTCGGTGGTGAAAGCTGGTCATAGCAGACTTGATGACATGACAACCGTGCATGTGCTCACACACACACACACACACACACACACTCACGGTACAGACGTGAAACAATCGGACGCCCGTTTAAAGACGTTGGTTGCAAGCTGTTGTGACGTCAGCTCGTCCTTTCAAGCACAAACGTGCACGGTGACCTGAAGAAAAACATACCAGAGGACAGATCGTATCCCACCAATTTGCACGGGGCCCGGTTGCGTATTTGTAGACGGCTACAAACATTTTATATTTCTGCTCAGTGTCTCACAAAATATGTCTGGAAAATTAGTTTCAGCACACCTCTAAATGTTGAGAATCTTTATTGGTTTTAAGCTGCTATTTGTGGAAAAATCGTTTTTCATCTGATGTGATGCCCTCGTGAGCCTAAAGATGGGTGAGAACGCTAAAAAGACCATTTCTGTTTATTGTAGTAGAAAAATCAAAGTCACTTCATGTGGCAATCGAAAATCAGGCTCTAATAATCACACCGTCTCAAATGAAATCATTAACATGACATTGAATCGGTATGGACAAAAAACATTGAAATTGAAGAAGAAAAAATATGTGGGCCTATGTTCACAACAGATGTATTGCTTAAGAATAGATTCCACAATTCGTAGTGCCACTGTGATGAGAATCGATTTTATATACTGTACTGGCTGGTTTATATTTATCCTTGTGTGCAACACAAGGGACAGCCTCCTCGTGGTGAGGCTGCGTGAGTGTGTTTTTAAATGTGTGGCTAAGTGTGACTGCAAGATTGGGAGCGCTAAGAGGATTTGTGGTTGTGTGCTAGCAGCCAACCCACTGGTGCTAGCAATTGGACGGGCAAGGGGGCCGGCCCCTTTTTGGCTGGAAATGTATTCTGTCACAGCTAGAGGGCGCCACCCCCGCGGTGCTCATTAATCACAGCCCATCAAAAAGTGGCCCTGTGCCGTTTGTGTGTGTGCCCCAGAGACCTCCCGCTGCATGGGAACACGGAAGAAGGCAAGTAGCACAATCAATCATTATCAAAGGTATAGAGAGAGCGGCAGGGAGAGAGAGGGAGGAGGAGGAGGAGGAGGAGGAGGAGGAGGGTGAGACAATGTTGTTTTCCTATTATCCTCTCGAAATTACAGAGCAATGTCGCACTTGGAGGTCAGACGACGACGTTAGATGAGCCCGCCCGCCCGCGCGCGTGTGTGCGTGTGTGTCTAGTCATAACAGTACAGTAAGTGTTTTGTCGAAGGCGCCACTGCTTGTCTGCCCCACTGCTGTGCCGCTCGCTGCCTGATGAGTGTTACGCAGATCTGCCCAGTGTGGCTGGTTGCCATGGTTGGTATTCACTTGGAGCCAGTCCTCTAGAGGCCGGCAGTGTAACCACACATTAACTATAGTCCATGTGGTGGATTGTGAACGAAAGTGCTGTACATGGCAGCGAATCATCTTGTGTATGACTGATCTTTGGTCACGCACCTGACGGGATATATCGCGCATGCGCTGTTGCCTTGTATATGACGTGTGAGGAGAACAGTCAAAGCCACCGACAAGCTCGCAGTTGTCCCACGTTTCAGAATGTGTTTATGTGTTTTAATTTGTGTTCTAATTACCTGCTCATTTATATGACGGCACATGGTAAGCGCTTTGTTACTGCTCCATCTGTTGTGAAATGCGCTATATAAATACAATTGTATTGTATTTTGTTCTCTTGAAGAACACAGCAGTCCACATGCTTTGTTTTTTTTTTTTTTTTTTTTGCTTTGCATGTTTACCTTTGCACGAGTTGATTGGGACTATCAGTCCCTCCGTCATCCATACATATGTGCTTGTAGAATAAACCTGCGTGCGTGTGCGTACACATTGTGAAAAGGTAAGCAGTACGCTAGAAGTTGGGGCCACTTTAATGGGAGTAATTACATGAGAAGATGAGCTGCATTCCTTCCTGAGGGCAAGCAGATTATAGGCCTCTCCTCTCTGGGCCCCTGTAATTACACACACTCTACAGCCGCCCCTCCGCCAACAAACCCCCCAACCCCACCCAACCACCACTCACCAAAAGTGGCTCTATACTCATCACAGACTGTCGTAAAGTCACCCGCCTCATCACTCTACTCACAAAATCCCCCCAAAACACCACCTGACCTCCTCGTCCACAAACACAAGCATCTTTATATTAACAAGAGATTATGCAATTTATATTCAGATGCCAAACCCCATAAACGCAACTCGCACTAATGCATCTGCCTGGCTTTGTTTGTTGGGGTGTTTGTGCTTTGACAAAAGCCAAGTTGGTCCTCATGACCGCTCCTTGCTGACAGCTTTTGCCTTCCAGGTAAATCCGTACTGCTTCTAAACCCCACTTTGGCATCTCGCAGCGGCGCTCACACAAAGGAGAGGTGGACTTGAGCTCACGACCTCACACTTTATAGACCTGGTCAAAACCAGTCAGTCCACCCCAGTCGGGGATTCCAGTCAGACTGGAGACACACGGACTGGTAAATTACACATTCCTCACTTTGACACCTGAAATTGTTGCAAACAACTTAACGGTTAGAGATCCTGCTTCACTTTCATTTATCCTCTGACACTAAGCCAGTGTGGGACAACAAGGAGACAGTGTGTGTGTTTCTCAGGATTGCATTTATTTACTCAAATTATAATATCAGACCTCCCCCGTCCAAAAAAAATATATATATTCAATCAGGGTTTAAGCATCACCCACTAGTTCACCCTGATTTTTAATTATTATCCAGGAAAACAGTTTGGACAAGCCTCCAACTTTGTGGAAATCGTTTTGGGAAGGCCCTCAAAAGCTTAGTTGGTTAAGTATGGTGAGAAGAACTTGGGAACCACAACCCAATTAAACAACATTGCGCTACGACCACCTCAGAGATGGTGAATTTGGTCCTCACAAATGTTGTGGATGAAGCAATTGAAAACAATACCCGGAGATGCACTTGAAAATCTTGTAAGTCTCCCCAGAAGAGTGGATAAATAAAATTGAAAGAATTTGCACATTTTCTTTTCAGTAGCATTTTTGAGCGAGCCCAAGACACTCACGACACTTGATTTGAAAATATAAATCAAAACGCTTGCTTGTCATGGATACAATAATAAACGCAATGGCTTATTCTGCGGTGTTGGACACTTGAGTCAAAACAGGATTTGATCCACAATCAGCCAGCCTTTGACGCTTCATTCAAAGACAAGAACACTTTTTATGTCAGTCAATCGGATTTGTGCAAATGTATGCCGTTAAAGACGTTGGACGGTTGGTTGCTCTCCTAACTGGCATCTTTTGCTAACTGGAACACGAACCTTTCCTGCCACTGCATTACTTACTGGCTACAAATGGGCTCGAAAAAACGTGTCGTTTGCGAAGGTGTGACCAAAAGACGCAACAACCGTGATTGTAATTTTTGTTTTTTTCCGGAATCCGTCACAACTTGTGTGTTTTTCATTATTTCATACGACAACTCTGCATGCCCAAGAGACAGGAAGTCGACTGAGTGCGTACAAATGAAATCAGACACTCCGATCAGGTGATAATTAAGAGAGAGGAGAATGTCGGCGCTTTGGTGAGCGACGTCGATTTGTTGCAGGAGAAGAGAGACGGATTAAAAATGAAAGGTCTCCGTTTCTGGGAGCTTTGCGCTTGCTGGGAGCAAAAAAAAAGTGAGCAAGACAGAAATAGGGGTAAGGTAGTCTTGGAAGAACTCGAGCAAACGGATAAAACAAAATGGGTGCGATGGAGGGGCAAGTACAAGGAAGCTGCTAGCAGGGAGGCGGGAGTAGAAAGCTGCACCGAGAAAGAAGGAAGATGTGTTGATGGAAAGAGCGAGGGAGAAAGAAATGGAGAGAGACGCAGAAATAGTCCCTGGGTGCAGTTCAAGTGCAACTCTTGATAACTCTGAGTGAGCGTGTGTGTGTGTGTGTGCGCGGGCGATGGTTGCCACCGTATCTGGTTGTATTGAAGAAGCCCGCTGCTGTAATGTGTTGTGACAGCGCCTGATTCTTGTGACGAACTGCTTTGGCAGGAGCGCTTCTCTGTCATGCTAATGAACAGAAGAGCAGATGAGCCGGATTGACAGCGGATCGACGTGCAATGCGTGTGTGACGACCCTCGCAACACACACATGCGTTCAAATACTACAGAGAGCTGCTTAGGCACATGGGCGGTTTTACAAGGTGGCAATGGGGGGGCGGGGGGGGGGGGGGCAGCTGCCACCCGTATCAAAGGTTTTGACCCCCTAATTGCTAGTAATGAATCAATTAATCGAAGAGTAAATTTTGAAAAATGACGAGATATGTTCATGTATAAAAAGCCATGTGCAAGTAGTGTGTATAAAAATGCTGCTTTGAAATTGAATTTTGAGGCTGAGAGATGGAATGACAGCACGTGAACAAAGCAAGTGAGGAATAACAAGCGGCAAAAACATTGTAGCGTTTGCGTCACTCTGCTCCTTCATTACGTCCCATTGCATGGGAGAAATCCCAAGACACTTTACCGAGCTGCTGCGTTACAGGGGAAAGCCTATGAATCATTTCGTTTTCATGCGAGAAACTGCCAAAGGCAAACCGACATTGACAGCATGTATGAACCAATGAACATACGTTGCATAAAAAGGAGCATGTCTCATCTTCAAAAATGTCTCTCCAATTTCAATGATCCTTTTCCAAACTTGAAAGTTTGTTATGTTTCACTTTAAAGACATTAGTTCTTTTCCCCAGTGTGATGAGTCAGCATTTATGTGTCAATCATTCATGAGGTTTTGGCTCCTGACTGGCGTTCTTTGCGGATCTGCCCTGCAGCCAAAGAACGTGCCCTTGACCTGTAGACAAGACGAGTGTGGAAAAGAAGTGAAGTCCAATCCCAGAATTGCGACTGACTAGAATAATGGAGATGGAGAACCTCATACCGTATACAAAGACTATCGATATATTTACTTATATATATATATATATATATATATATAATTTATATATATATATATATATTTATATATGCTGCTACCCATTAATCAATTTATTGCCTGCTTATAAGGTCTATACTGGGCGGTCAAAGTAATTATTTAAATACTTCTGATCCACCAAGCCGCTCACAAACTACAAACAGACGCGGGTCACGAGGCCAGTGACTCCCAACAGCATCGTTTTGTTTTGGTTACACAGACCATTTTTCTTTCAATTGTGTTTTTTTTTTTCTCGGTATTGGTGCGTGTGGACTCGCTCACTCTCTGCTTGTCCCATTCTCAGCGCTGGCGAAGAGGTTTGTGTAAGCCATTAGGATGATGAAGAGGCCTTTCATCAACACACACCCTCAGGCCAGGAGCTGACAGGAGCTTTACCTCGACAAGCCTCTCAAACACACCGCTCAACATGAGACAGCACCCAGCGAAGAGGTCCGCAGGCGTTCGCCGCTCACAAACACGCACACACCGCAAAGGAGCGCAAGCTTTCCGTTGACAACTTTCCACTTCAGCTGTTACACACGAGGACAATGCCAGAAGAAAGTTATTTTCTTTTTTTGCAAATGTAATTACATAAAAAAGTCAGTTAATTACTTAAACAAATACTGACTCAAAACATATCCAAAGAGTCTCTTTACCCAAAAAAAAAAAAAAAAGTACTTGACCCATGCTACAAGCAATATTCTTATGGTGACATTATGTTTACGTTCACTGCACACTTAATTTAAACTAAAACCTGTTCATAAAAATGTAGTTGGCTTAAAAACATTTTTTTAGAGTTATGGGGTTTACATATGTTGAAAATGCTCACAAATATGCAAATGAGTTGAAAAAAAACAAACAAAAAAAAGAATCGTGATTAAAAAAAAAATGTTTTTGCCGTATGGCCCACCCCTAATGCACAAACATCCATATTTAACTGACCTTTCAGGTGAGAGGGTTAAACACGAGGGGCTTTATTTTCGCAGAAAGGCGCATGAGGACTCGGCATAAAAAGTGACGCATCTTTATTTTCTTTTCGAAGAAGTCTAGTTTCCCGAATTTGGCAGCCTGCGCTACGCCATGCTGGGCGCTGCGGCGGCGGACTGAGGGCGTTTTCAATCAGCCGCCCCCCCCCGGTGCAGCCAACAATTTGGTGACCGAGTGAAAACGGAACCTTAGACCAACAAAAAGCCGATCGTAGTTGCGACACAGGATGAAGTGATTTTGGGTGGATTTGATCGACGTTGCACTGATCAACGTTAACTGTCGCAGCAGACAACCTGCGTGAGTTCGTGCACTTAAATGACCGCTTCAAAATAACTTCTATTGTGTGCTTCAAGTGCAAGGCGATTTTCCATGGAGCGGAAAGTAGACCACTGTGAAAAAAATTACAGTTGGTGACGCACACCCGCGCACCAAGCTATTGAGCACTACAAGGACCTCTCGAATGAGCCCAAAGTACCACCAGTACCACACTTTGAGAAATACTGTCTTAAATCATCTGCACATTGAAATGAAAGGAAATGGCTTAAATCTGTTCTCGCCCCCCAAAAAAAACATAACATTCTTCTTCTAAAAAAAAAAAAAAAACGCCTTCAGCCGCGTTGCTTATTGTGCGACAGGCTTAATGTCGTTCTCGAGTGGACCGGTCCATGACCCGCTGCACCCGCCACTTGAAAAATTTCCATAAGTCTGTTAACTAGGGTGGTTATTAAAACAATTTACTGTAAATTTGATGTTATGTCCCGCGACTCGCTTTAATCGGCTCGCGTTAATCTTGGCCCAAATGAAGACGAGCTGGTTTGGAAAATGGATGGATATTGTGCGTAAAAAATTTTTAAAAAAAATTATGATTGCCTGAAAAATGGACTTGCGTTACATTTACTTGTTCGCCAATGCTCGCGACTGTACTTCTTATTGTATATCAGCCGATACCGTTCAGAGAATGAGGAGAAAGACGTGAGGACATTCAAGAGGGAGAACGTCTTGACGAATTTCTCACTCAGTATTCTGATCTATTTTTAATCATTGGCGCACATCGCCTAATCGCGGAACGGCCATGCTGGGCTTGGTCCAGATGGGCAAAGTCGTTCATCAAATGGGTAGCGAGAGAGGAAGACAGGGAAGGCAAGAAGACAGGTAGAGAGCGAGCGGAGAGACAAAGATAAAGTGCCAGTACAAGCGACAAGTGGAAAAGAAAGAGGGAGTGAGACCGAAATTGAAAAAGACAAGGAGCAAAAAAGGGAAGACGAGCCCGAGGAGCCACAGGAGGCAAGACGACCCGCTTTCGTAGAAGCACTATTGATTACATAAAGATGAAAAGCAAAAGAAAGGGTTCAGCTTGGAGAGGAGATAAATGAAGTCGCTAAAGTAGGCTCGCAAACGCAAAAGTGGGCTAGAGCAACAAACAAAATGGCGCAATCTTTCGCTTAATCTAATAAGGTGGAAGCACGGCAAGAAGCTGCGAGCAGCTGCTTGGATGACGAATAAAGTCGGATGGATAAAAAGGTATGACAGGTCGGGAGTGGGACGACCGGGCTAAATATAAACACAAAGAGCGTTAGCACACGACATATGGGAGCTGATTTGCTCTGATTAAATGTTATTCCATGTTGGATTTATGAGCCAGACTGAAGATTAAATGCCATGAAAATTGTTTCGGAGACGCGACGGTACTTTTGTCATTTATGGAGACGTTGCATTCTAATCCTTTTCCGTGATTGTATTCCGACATTATTGATAAGTACAGCCTATTAAAATCCGACGACAAACGCTTCTCATTTGGGGCCGAGCGGCAGTCAACGTGGAAATAAAATGCCATTTGTTGAACGAGGCGAGTTCGGAAACTGCAAAAGTGATTACGAAATGCAATCGACAAAGTAAGAGTGAAATTTACTCAATGGACAGAAGCTAAATAACCCATCGCGATGCTTGTCCTCGTTAGGGTCAGAGTTGAGCTGGAGCGGCTCCCAGCTGTCTTTGGGCGAGAAGATGGCCTGGTTGCCACGCATCAAATTTAGGAACAGTATGTGCTGAACACCAACATAATAATAAAAAATCTTTCACCACTTTAGTGGAGGGTCGTTTGAACAAGCGCCGCAAACAATTCTATTCTTCGAAGTTCTTTAAAAAGGCACTTGTGTACTTACCACATAATGCGATGGTGAGCGATTTCTTGCCCAAAAACAGTCAAGAGTTGCGAAAACGAGCCTTTCAAGTTGCAGAAAATGCACATGATGCAACATGAATGTAAAGAATGTTAAAGGGACACTTGAAACATCACTTCCATAACATTTATGATGGCAAGAGTTTGAAGGTTATTACAGTTCGGGAATTTTTCGTTTTGTGTTAGTTTGAATTCATTTTCAGGGCGGCTCGTCAGTTTGTATTCATTAAATTTTTTTCCCAAATCACTTAATTTTAGTTTAGTTTTAGAATTAGTCTTCTTTTTGTTTTGATTCACTTGCGTGCACGATTAGAAAAACACCATGGTAAGTAATGTGTAGTAAAAATGAAAAGCTGTACGAAAACTCTGAAGCAAGTTAATCCCATCCAGGACACACTTACATTTTGTTGAAGTCGCTTTGCATCGACACTCTTTTAATACAGAAAATAATTGCATTTTACCTGGTGCAAATCTGTAGGTCAAGGGTCGCCATGTCACGTTAACGCCACAATTTTTCCCTGTTCAACAATTTAATGCCTTCCACGGTTCGGTTCCCAGCACAATAATGAAACAAGTACAGACAATCGCTGAGCGTCAGGTCTTGCGGCCTATGACACGACCGAAGCCGTCTGTGACTTTTGACCTCTTATTTGCACAATTGGGGGCGCCTTGGAAATATATTTTCAACAATTTCAAATCACCTCTGGAAAGCGTACTGCGATTTCTTCTCATGAAATATTATTCAGTGTGGAATGAAATGACAAGGACTTTAATATGCATGACATATTGTCGTCTCCAATCGCTTTAAAGGCAGCGGAGACAATGAACACAATCGGTGGGGAAAATAAAAAGAAAGCAAAAAGGGGCAGGAAGGCCGGCCAATTGAGAGAAGAGGCGAAGCGATACGGAGTACGTGGCGGCTGTGACCAAGAAGTGAGCAAAACACACAAATAATGTGCGCGCACACACACACACACACACTCATGGGCCTCAAGAGGAGTACGAAGTAATGAAAAGTACACTGCAGCATGCTCTACCTTTAAGTCCCCAACAGCGAGCACAAACACAAGAAGACATCTCCCCCATCCAACTCCCTTTATCTCCTTCATGACCACATATGAGCAATAATTCCAATCTTTGCCTGCTCTTCCACTTTCCATCTTGCCTCCCACTTGCACGGGCCGTGGCTAAAGTTGCATATCATGTGGTCCATTAAGAATCCAGGGGGTGTGAAGCACTGAGACCAAAATATCCACAGCGCACTCAGTTTCTCTCACCAACTCATCGACGGAACGCCTCAGGGTAATATCACAATAAGCTCTCCTTGTCCCCGTGCCCCCCGTGCACGTCTATAATTCATCTTGATTGAGGAAAAACAAGCAAGTAAAGGGGAGCACGAGAAGGATGTAAAGTGCAGGTCACATGACTTTGGTAATAAGGGAATTTGTGTGTTTTCTATCTGGAATGGGAAATGATGGGAGTTTACCGTTTCCAAATATATTGACCTTTCAATACAGTATATTCCTTTTTTTCCCCACATGGGCACAACTGAGGTGCTTTTTTAGCTCCTATAGACAAAACGGATGCGGTTTAAACAAGCTATTGAAAACACACTCCGTGGAATGGATGCTGTCAAAGCAACAGTTTCATCACAACCGTATCAAATCTCTTCAATACAGAAAGAGCAAAAAAAAAAAGAAGAAAACGGAGGACTGTTTCCAAAAAGGAACCAGTGTGGCCACCGACAGTGTGAATGCTTTGTAGTTTCCTCGTCCTTGTTGATCCGATTGACTTTGAACGAATATGACGGGCAGAATATGCTCATCAAAGTTTTTAACTACCTTCCTACTCGTTTCAAAACAGTTTCTGTCAGCACTTTTGAGATGTGAAAAAAAAAAATCAATCTGGCGTGTCAGGTTTCAACTTTTCAATAAGATAAGATAAATCTCTGGATCGCTGGTCGATGGAGGCCGATCTTATATTTCGGCATACTGTTGAACATTCGGGACTCCATTTCTGACGTTCAATCAATAGAGAAGAAATGCCTGAGGAGCAAGCCGGATCTCCTCACTGGCTGCTGCGAAGCGTCTACCGCACTTACATAAGTGGGTACATGTTTTGGAAAAATACAGTAAAGCAGCATTTGTGTTTGCTTGTAATATTTATTTATTTTTTTGTATCCACGCTTCAAAGCCGGCGCTATCTGGGGCATTGGTCAGCAGTTTTAATCAATTTTCAAAACACAGGAGCACTAAGGCAGCCAGGATTTCCCAGCAGGGCTGTAGAGAGTGGACATAGCAATAATAATAACAACACAAAATCTAATCTGAATTATGCTCTAAAGAGATTAGGTCAGAATAATCCCCAGAATAAACACAAATGTGGATGGGGGGGCAGTCACTCCAAATACAGAGGATGGCTTCACTGCGTGTGTGCGTACTCGATATTGCGGCATTTGACTTTGATTATTAGTGAGATGATGGTTAATATCGTACAATAGATTTTTGGCAAGTGTGTTCTCGTCGAGATTAATTCAGTTGACAATAGCCCTTAAATGAAATGAAATTTGGCATGTATAGCCAATAAGTATGTGTACGTATGAATTACTAATAAGTCATGTATTCAATAAGTAAGTCAGCGTTGGCTGGTCAAATAAATGAAATATAAGGCATGTGTCCATAATATTCAATTTACATTCAAAATCAATAAATTGACTGCTCAATTCTGCATTGAGGACAATGACAATAAAGGGCATTCTGATTCTGATTCTGATTCTGATTCTGATTCAGACACGCTCTCACTCGGACATCAGTTTAACTGTCCACCTCAATATCAACACTATCATCTTACATCTTTTCATGTTTCATTAACGAGTAGATTGTTTGCCAACTAGCAGAATAAATGGGTAATAACCCCCGCCCACGCACACACAAATATGATGCAATACATTTTGTTCACTTTTTTTTAAAAAGAAAAAAAAATCTATTTTTAGCCTCGTTAAAATTTGAATGTACCTCGCACACTAGTGAACATATTAATACTGTCATGATCTGTATTTGTTGTTTTGGAGTTTGTATTTGGTTTCATGTTTTTCTTGTTTGTGCTCTGATTGTGTTCACCTGTGCTTGTTGACTCACTCCCGAGCGTGAACCAATCAGCTCCCTCCAAGCCTTCGTGTCTTGTCCAGGTGCTCCTCGTTGACTCGTTCCTGTCTTTGTATTTAGTTCCCTGCTTGCATTCAGTTCTTGTTGGTCCACTGTCGCTGTCCCTGTTGTTGTTCCGGTTATTTCCTATTCATGTCTAGGTGTCCTGTCTCCTATTAATTGTCCGTCATCCGGTTCTTAGCGTTTTTCGGGTTTCTCAGTCACAGTCACAGTATTTATTTCTTTTCCAGTCCTTGTTTGAAACACCGTTTAAGTTAGTCAAGCCTTGCTTCCCTGCTTTTGGGTCCACCTCAACGTGACAATTACGATTTGTCAACTCTGCCAATATCATACCAGCTGCTGCAAGCTAAATGTTCTTCAAGCGATACAATTGCAACATGCATAGTTTGATTGATTCAGTAGTTGTGGCTCTGCCGGTGCTGACGTTGTGTGGTCGGGGTTCAAAGATCAGCGTGGACAAGGACCCGAGGAGACCTTGAGGTCACAGACTGCCTTGTGCTGAGTCAACTATTGTCCAGCACGCATGGCCGCTCCACTTCATGTCTATTCAGCAGCATCAGCTAAGTGAAATAGAAGAACCTGCTCCATTGTCTGACGCAAAGTCGGTTTGAGCTGAGCTCACTTCATCTCCCAGTGAGTTCAGAGAAACAGATAAGTCTCAAAGAATAGGGGCGGATTTACATGAGAAAAAAAAAAGACATTCAGGTCGATTGCAGCTCTCTCACAACAAGCTGCTTGACCTCACTGAAGGATCTTTGTAAAATGTCTCAAAAGAGAAGTGGAAAATGGACTTCTCATCTCACACACACGCCCGTTACTCCATAAACAGCTCATCTTAATTCAAGTTTATTTCAGTTCCCGGAAACAATTAGATGCACTCAAATGTCACATTCCAAAAATGGCTGACAGGAGAAGAGCGACACAAGTTCACGATCCCCAAAGTTTTTTTTTAAAAATTTGTATCTGATCATGCACACAAAAAGGCCACGTAACGCAGAAAAAGCCATCTGGAGGCATCGGCGCTATTGTGAGCGCAACGGCGTTCTCCTTTAAAGTGCCTCCGAAGAGCCCCATTATTGCCTTCCCAGAATGCAAATGTGCGATGGGGCAATTAGAGGTTGAGCCAATACTCGTGTAAGCGCATAAAAATCTGCCCTTCCATAATCATTCAGTGACATGACTCATGGGCAAGACTGGAACGCCGCCCTTTAAATGTCTCATCATTATGAGTCCATGCTAAAAATTAATGGTGGCGCTTTGTATTTCTTTCCCACAGGGCTGGATCCGAGCCACGCATAAGTTAGAGTCAGCGCTGCTAATGAACTAAATAAACTTGCTATCGGACTTGTTAGGACGCCATAAGTGGCAGGTAAAGACGAGAGGCCTGCGGGGATAAGTGTCTTTTTTTTTCAGATCTTCCCCATCAAGAGCTATTTAGGAAGGTTAGCGGGTGCTGCTGCTATTTTGTTTGTAGAGACAGACGCCTTCATCCAGGATGTCTCAGTGTAATTACACGCTACAGAAGACATTCATTCCTGTCCTCTTCACGAGAGAGATGAAAGACAAGAGACGCCGGCGCGCACTCACTCCTTTTTCTAAAAGAGGGCTAGAGAAAGATAATCGAAGGACAAAAGGTTGGCGTGTGTGACTGTGAGATCTTCATAAACCTCCGTCTCATGTTTGCTCGTCGGCCGTCGTACAGTTTCCTGTTGTTTACCTCAAGATAAGTAAAATGCGGCGATCTTGTAAGGCCCGCTGTGGAGCCTTTTAAGGTGGACAGATATTTACACGCGCCACAACGGTGACCATCGCTTGCGAGGAGGATTCCGAGAGTCGCTGTGAGGGACGGCTTGTCAACATGAAAGCTCACCGAGCTGAATGCACATTTGCAGGTATCGGCACACGCGCGCGCTCACACCCACACACACACACACGCACACCCCCACCCCCCCCCCCCCCCCCACCCCCACACACACACGCGCGCGCGAGGTGTGAGAGGAAAATAACTCGCACACTCACAAGCTGCAGAATGTTCTTAAGTACAACAACATGGCATCAGTCACGGGAAGTTGAACGAGAGCCCCAAGATCTCCGCAAAGGCAAATCCTCGGAGCAAATGTCTACTTTTCTGTTGACAAAAATCTTTTTTTCTTGAAATGACATAGAAGGCGTGTCAGAAATGATCTGTAAAGAAATATTCCCAAACCAAATTATGTGCGAACGAAGCTCATGTGAACTCCAACATTCATTTTATTTAAAGCCAACAAAAAGGCAAACACGCTATTTGGATGTATCAAAAAGTCTTTAAAGGTTCGAAGGAACTACATCAGCACGAGGAAACCAGGAGACAATTAACAATTGGCAATTGACGAGACAAAGAGAGACACCTGGACAAGACACAAATGGCTGATTGCTCAACACAAAGGAGCAACTTGACAAAAGAGACAATAAAAAACATGACGCAACTAAAATCGAATCAAAAGCAAATCCACGAAAGACCGATCCCGACACCAGATCAGATCAACCGACACGCGTTCAAAGCTATCCTGCGGCGTTTGCTCCGTTCAGCGCACGAGATGAGGCAAAAGTTGGGGCTGAATAACTCCTGCTTGCTTCAATGTGCCTGCTCTCAATGCCGTGAGCATCTGACAGTTCCTTGCCGAGAAGATGGCAACGCTGGCGCAACCTCCCGACTTAGCTAACTTGGCTCCGTGTGCTTTTTATATTCACTTTCCCAAGCTCATGCGAGTTATGAAAAGAATCCTTTTTGGAATATGTGGATGACCTCAAGATGGCCGTGATGACAAAGTTGTGGAAGAATCCTTCTGGATGTCCATGAGATGGAAGGTTGCAAAAATACTCTGAAAGCGAAAAATTGTAGTATTTGAAAAGTATCTCCTGTGACACATGACTTGGAACTTTTCAGACAAACCTTGCATTGGAGCATGCTTTTTTTTTTTTTTCGGACCAAACCAAATATAAACTAGCACGTTGCAGTTAATGGAGGTTGTGTACAGCATGATGGACTTTTTATTGGCAGGGTGTGGTAGCATCCTGGAGCCTTTGAACGTCGAAGTTCCTGTGTGGCATCTGAGTGTAGACGGGAAAGAAAGAAAAAAAAAACCATCCTGGAGTCTCGCTGTCACTGTGATCCTGCCAAGAAACCTTTACAGACTCCAGGCGGTTCCGGTACCAGACGGACAATTCGCTTACCGTCGTTGTTGATAACGCTCAAACTTTTGCGGGACAAAAGATGCGTCGATACAATTTAGCGATCGGGAACAAATTCTCAGTGAAACTCTGTATTCCTTTTCATGTTTCTTCCCCTCTGGTTTTACCGCCGATCCCTTCGCTGCCAACCCGACAGGACACCTGCGTCGGCCCGTCTAACTGTGGTACAAAGGCCTCCAGGGAGCGCGCTACAAACGACCCATCTGCCAAGGAATCTGCCAGTCCGTCCGTCTGGCTCTCCACAGGTATGTCTGTCCCTGCGCAAATCCATGTTGCATTTATGAAGTCATGGAAGAGAAGGGCCGGTGTTGGCGGCAAGCGTGAAGGTTGAATCCGTAGACGGGCATTGCTCGCGGTTTAATGAGCCACTCTAACTATGCCGATTCATCTCTCGCATCGCAGCACCGAAACGCACCGGAAATGGTCCTCTGCCGAACATATTGCGGGAGGTTCACTCATAAGTCTTCAGCGATGCTTTCCCCGTGGCCTCCCATATGTAATCCCCCACCTTTGAAACGGCGAGAAAAGAACCAAACTTGAACTCATGTGGCTGTTATGAAAAAAAAAAAAAGAAAAACGGAATGGCTTCAGAGGAACCAATCAAGTTGAAATAAGACGGTATTCATCCCTGATATATACACATCAATACCACATTCATTAGTGATATGTGCCACACACACACACACACACACACACACACACCTTACTGGCGCTCAACAGAAGCAGCCATCAGAGCAGAAACACACAAAGTTAATGAACCTTCACCAGTCAGCATGGCTGTCCATCTGCTTTCATAATCCCCATTAACTGCGAGTTGCCGGTGCGACCCAATCAGCCGTATGAAACACACACACACACACACATTCAAACGCGGTCATTTTCAACATTTCCTATCAAGAAAAAAGGTTGACTGCGGTTTAGTGCGCCGGGTTGGGTGCTGTAGGGCAGGGCGATGTCTGCTGATTTATCTCTCATAATGCCCGGATGCCTTAGCTCAGCTCGCTAGCTAATCTAAGCAGAGTGGCGGCGGGAGGTGAGCGCGAGGTCGGCTGCTGAGCCCATCTGGTCAGCAGCAGGTAAGAGGCTTGAAACACACACACACACACGCACACACATTTGATGCACACTTAAATCTAACCTTAATTACAATCCACGTACAGCTGCCACATCAGGCCACACTTTGTCCTGCTACTTTGCAATCCCGAGGTGGATGTTTGTTGCGTGCGCTCTGCTCACCTGGCAGCGGGTGGATAAACAAGGTGGCCTCTTGTGTAATCGAAAAGCTTGATAAAGCAGAGAAAATGTGCGTGTGTGTCGTTGATTGCGATTGGGATGGTGATCCTACTCTAACCTAATACAAAAAAAAATATGGCTGGCTTCCCGTCATTGCAAACACTCATAGGCCCAAAAAAAAAAAAAAAAATCAAGCCAAAGAGGAGCCTGTCAGCTTGTGATTAAGACCTACATGCAAGGAAAGAAGAGCCTGTTTTGAAAAGCTCACAGTCCAAAAAAAAAAAAAAACTTAGGGAAGTATAAAGATTTAAGTCCTGGAAGTGATGATGGAAGAGGAATTAAAGGGTAAAGAAGGGCAAAGCTTGTTTTTATTGACTTTCTTTTACTCGTGCTGCTCCAAGAAACGTTGGATGACCGATCCAAGAGTTTGAGAGTTTGTGCCATGGAAAAAAAAGAAAAAAGAAGAGACAGGCAAAGCACCAAAGGCTTACAGATATGCAGAGAGTAGATTGCAGTAAAACTCTGAGATGCTCTTTACGGTCAAGTGTGCTTTACGCAATTCCAAAACACAACGCAACAAAAGGTAAATGGGATTTTACAAGAGAAATACTAATAATAACAACAAAAAAAATACAGTGAAAAAATGCTGGGACACAAAGCAATCATAAAGAGAAGGTGAATGAGGAAATGATGACACGTTCATTTACCAACTGAATCATTGGTTCTTCAGAAAAACGGATCCTTTTTTCTCTCTAGCGCCATCTGCTGGATCTGCACAATTGCCCACAATGTGGAGGCGTGACCTCATGAGTTAACACCACCTTTGACAAAATCGGAGCTTTAGGTGCCACTTTGTGACCTCTGAAGAAGTGGTCGATCGTTATTGACAGGCACACCGAGCGATGGAGCGACACGTTGCTCAAACGCCACACGAAATATAACCTCGGCGCACCGTTGACACGCAACCGATGAGGGACACCCACTCACAAACGTTAAGCAGCATTCGCTTTGATTGAAAAACACAAAGGGGAGGCGTTGGCGAACGACAAGTTGTTTGAAAGTCTGGCTGTTGCCACACGTGAGCGTGCACACACACACACACACACACACACACGCACACGCCGCCAAGGATCATTTGTGTCCTTTCAGCTGAAGATCTGCACTCATACGCTCAGTGCGGCCATCACTCCGGGGAGGTCCGTGTGTCATTCGGCAACTTTGGACACACCAGCTGCTCAGTGTGTGCTCGCAGTGTTAGAAGCCCCTTCCCATCTCACGGGGGGGGGGGGGGGGTGTCGCCCACATCCACTCCTCTAACATCCGTGTCCTACCGACCCATGGCAACTCAAACGCCCCACACATTCAGCAGCACCCTGCGGCCAGCTGGGGCTCTAATAAGCGTTAACGCTCACAGAAATGGGATTCTTCATGGTGCTTTTTAAAGAGCAATTCGCAAACTTTGGGAGACAGCTGACTGGCGAAAAAAAAAAAAAAGGGATGGCGTGACACTGATGTGGATGACAGAGATTGTTATATGTGGGACTATAAAGCTATAAATACGCCTGATGAGAGAGAGAAGGAAGAGGAAGAGGAAATGGGGTTGAGAGGAGGCAATTTATTAATGCGGAGGTAGTGAAATGTAACTTTTGGTGTTCGATTCAAAAGAGGAGTTAAAAAAAAAAAGACATCAGCATGCGTGTGTGTGACTCCCATCTGCGTTTGCCATCCAACTGCGCTATCTTATTAACATACTTTAAGCAGAGTTTTCCTCCGGTTAAGCCAAGGCTCCAGAAACACTCGCATACAAACAGGCGCAAACACGAGCATTAACAGATTGACTTTGGTCTAAGCTCAGAGTGAACTTGGCTTCAACGGCTTCTTGAAGACAAAAAAAAAAAGCTTGCGCTAAGAAGATAAGGAGAGATCTGCATGGCCTGAAAGAACTTCTCGGGCGGGGACACATGCCGAGTGCTGGACCACAGGACCGGCCAATCATGCGCTGACAGTGCCTCTGATCTATGGACCTCACAGAGGATGACTGCGTGTGGGGGTGTGTGGGGGTGTGTGTGTGTGTGTGTGTGTCCACCTCTACGAAGGGGGTTGCTCAGGATCAGGCTTGCCCCCCCGTCGTGAGGCCTTATCCTACCGGTCACGATGCTCCGAGTACTGCTGAGATCGCAAATGGAAATTCTTTCACTCACTCCAATGCAGCGGCAGGTATCCCATATGAATATTTGGCCGGTTCTCCAGAAGTAGTTTGACACGAGAGTCCAAAAATGAACTTGCTCAAAATGATTTAGGCTTTCAATCAAACCTTCCTGCACTGTGCTACGATTACAAAAAGATCACTCAGCGCTTTGTTCGATTCTTGGAGGTCGCGGTCTACTCCATGATTTCATATTGAAGCGCTTGGCACCTGAGCAGCAAGCACTTAAGTTAAAAAAATAAATAAAATAAAAATATTTTTACACTTGAACAACCTCACTACCTTGATTTTTATAAAATGGTCAAATTGACCAATTATATGTCGAAAATGATCTCCAAATGGTGAACAATGGCCGTCATGTGAGTCTCGTTACTTTCGAGGCATGATAGATAGTGAGATCGTGTTTTGCTTTAAAATATGAAATGCCGACAGATGAACTTTTCAAATCCTGATGAATCACACAAAAAATACGCTGAAATAATCGTGTGAAAAAATATATCATTCTATTTTATTGATGAAACTGGACACGATGCTCACACGTGAAGCTCACTCGGTCGGCTGTCAAAAAAAAGAAAAAAGAAAAGTGTTTTCCATCAATATTAACATATGTTCAGTGTTAAACCATCCGGTTGGACCACACTTTCGGAGAAGCTTCAAAGAGGCTTCCTGTGATGTGTTAACGTCATGGCGGCCATTTGAACCATCTTCCCAAAGGCATGCAGGTGTGGTCAGATCCTCGGCTTGAGTGTGTTATGCAACACGCATCATCAAGAATCCCACACACACACGTTAGCATGTCTCTTGAATGAGTTCAGAGTGTGTGTGTGTTCTCCTGTGGCCCCCCTCACCCCACACAAAGGAGCAGAAAAAGCCCGACGGAGTCTCCTATTCATCCAAAGTACAATGGAACCCCACAGAGGTTTTCTTCCCATTTCCCCGCCCGCCCCGCCCCGGTGGGGGATCCTGTCGTGCCGGCCCAGCGGCAACTCAGCCCCCATCTGCCACCAAAACTTCCCTCTAATTCATCCACCCAGCCCGGCTCGACTCAATGGCTTCCCGAGAGGCGCATCCGACTCGTTTTCGACATTCCCCGAGATAAAAAGTCAGAGTGCAAAATATTTCAGCCATCGAAACATCAATGGACTCAAATTGAAACATTCCAGCATTGAGCAAAGTTTTTGGATGAAAGCAATGCGGTCCAAGAGAGCATTTGCTCTGAAATAAAGACAATCTGAAAGGAATTGCTCTAAATTAAGAGCGGAATATTCAAATGGAGTGACCACTCCTATATTTTTATCGTGTTTCCAAATCATGAACAATTTTCATGTCCGTTTGCCACTCAGCCTTGTTTCAATTCTTCATTGTCAGCTTCTTACTCCATTGACGTGGCTCTTTTGCTCCTTGGACAGCGCCCTCGCTATTTGCCGCAGATTTATGCTCCGGCCTAACATGCACAATATTGGCAAAGCATTAAACATGTCGACTCTTACACCGAGAGCTCTCTCCGTCCATAAGAGCCTTCATAAAAACATCTCCCTGGAGGATTGCTGCGCACGGCTTTTTCACTTTTGGCCCCCTCATCACGGATTGGAACCTTTTGGAGTCCAAAACTTTTGCTTTTTCTGTGAGCTCCAATGCTGCTCTTTTTCACCTTCTCCGCCTCCTCACAGCCTCATTCTTCAGTCGGTGCCAGAGGTTTAATGATGCTTGAATGGCACAGCTATGGAATTTCCGTCTCCTCTCATGAAGGATATTTAAAAGCCAAAGCGTGAGATATCAATCCATCTTTCTGTCTTTCCTAAATTCATCCCTTTTGCCATCCGCGCTTTCTAGTTCTGCCTTTTTCGCTGGATGCCCTCTCAGCTTAGCTTTGGTGCAACGGACATCTTTAAATCCTCTTCAGGTCAAATTATTTAGAAAACACAAAAGTAAGCATTGTGCGAATTCTGTTAGACTCTCATCATGGTTGAAGTTAAATTCGTTCGGTGACCATGTTCGTATTTCAAGAAACTCAAATCACTTTCCACGGATTTATACTTTATGTACAGATAATATTTGCTCTCCACATAACCCGCAAACAGAAAATCGGAGCATGAAACACAATTGGACCTGATCTATTGTTCTTCGTTGTTCTTCTGGGGTCTATTAGCAGCTGCCAAACCAGATTAATGGCGCATGAACGCCATGAACTGATATCGTCTTCACCACTGCAAAGAAAATGATGTGAATTGACGTTGACTGGATGTTGTGATGTTTGCTGCTGCCATTTAACGGGAGGCACGCTCGTATATCAAGACAAAAAAAAAAGAATGAAATGACTGCTCATAAGTCAAGGCACTCGTATCTCAAGGCACCGCTGCTGCAATGCGAGCCTGCCGATGAGTCACTACTCGAGTTGAGTTCTGCCAGCACAGAATGAAGAAGAACTCGACCCGAGTGGCTCGCAAATTGTCATCAAAGGTATTGTGCCATTTTGTTGGAACATTTTACTTTTTACACTTGCACGGAAGATAATTAAAATGAAAACCTTGGTTGTGCAGTTAATAAAGGTTTTATGACAGCGACAGACCCTGGCAGAGCTGATTTTTTTTATTTTCATAATTTCCTGTGGGATAAATCGTTTCTAAATGTGAGCATATTGGAAGTAGACCAGCTTCCTGAAATGGATGCTCTTCCACCTTGGTGTTCTATTGTAGCATGCTCACATCTCACATCCTCTGGGTGCAATTGGCACACTTGTTAGAAGAGCCACTCTTTCATCTCGTCTTTAAGAGCCTTTCGGTACCCTAAAATCCTTCACAACCCCCCCCCCCCCCCAGCCCCCCCAGGTCAGTTATGCCGATGAGAGCTAAGCAGCTGTTGCCCTCCCTCTTCTTGCTCCTTTGCTGTCCACAATGTGAGCATCATAAGCACATTTTTAAATATTAACAAAGACCACTTTGCACGTATGAATAATACAGAAGTGAGGCCAATGGCTGGCCAGCGATTCCATCCACTGCCGCCTGATGGCCATAAAACTAATGCATTGCTCCGGGACAGAACATGCCCCGTGTCTCGCATGCTGACGGGACCGACCTGACAAACCATTCGGGCTCGGCCAAAACACATTTCTTTTTCTGAAGTCATCAAAGTCCTGCGTCACAATACAGTTTCACAGACGCTTCAAAATCGTTGGATGTCGGTGTTATCTTCCTCTGAAGCAAAATGGACATGCTCCAGAGTCAAACTCCAACCGCCATTAAAGCTTTTCCAAAAGAATGTCATTCAAAAAAAAGAAAGATGAGCCCACTTGACAACAATATTCAACAAGACCTTCAAGGGAGCGTGTGACATGTTACGCACGCTAACTTTAAATACTCGACTGATTCTTCGCTATGCTTGGCTTTTCTCTACTTGTGTCTTGACCTCCCAAACCGGACCCGTCTGCTGACATTCCTCCCACGCCCCCCCTAAGAGGCCATCTCTACATTTAATTGCGATGTGCTGCGAACATTGTCCAAACACACGTCATGCCCGCTCAGTAAATCGAATCAAGTCAGCCATAATGACGCCACACAAGTTCGTCCATAACAAGTGTTGTCGGTAATTCGTGAGTGCGTCAACACCGAGAGCTTATTGCAGTCATGTGAGCACATCCAGCCAGAGAGCGACACCAGACGCACACGAGTAATCTACACAAATGTGTCCCATAGTGCATTTCACTAAATATATCTACAGCTCGCTGTCTCCTAGACACAAACTCAGCTATTGCCCTGCTGTGTCGTGTCCTCCACTCCTGCTAGCACTTTTTCCCTTTACAGGATCTCACTGCAATACTCCCCACCATTAATATTTCTCATGCAAGCATTTCCATTTCTGAACGGTCTACAATTTTAATAAATGTAAGCTGCTTTTCTGCTCCGCATGTTTGGGGAATAATACACCCTCGTGTTTATTGTGCTTAACAGGGAGGGGTCAGTCAGGGAAATAATCACAAACTTAGAGACATGATCACTATTACTTGTGTGATTAATGCCAAAAGTAAAACTTCTCGATCCACCGCAGTGGTCATTTAGCAAATCGATAAACATTATTGTTTCTTTTTTTTTTGTTACTGTATACAGAGCTTATGCCAATATATCCATCTTGTACTTCAAGATCAAAACAAAAGAGGCACATTGAGGCTTGACGGACAGCCATTGTCACCGCGGTGTCCAAGTCCCATTAGCTCAGCATCAGTGACCCGGTTGGCCTTCATGCCAAGTCAAGCATCTCCATGTGAGCTGGCTGCTGCGTGCAACAATCCAAAAGCTCGCAGCACTCACTTCAACTAATGCAGCTCTCGTGATGGATGAGCAGCTGAGTGAATTAAAAGCTACTTAACCAACTCATACAAGCATCTTTATTTGTTGTTTGTAATGAGCAACAATGACAATGACAAACTAAACAAAACAGTGGCTCTGTCTTTTACAGCGCACCTCACTTAATCCATTTACTCAAGGGGAGTTTGTTATTATTGTGCTCGAAGTAGAACAGACAACGGGTGCATTCAAGTGCAAGGCTTTTAAGTCCATCATGTACAAATGTAGTTCAAAAGGCATCTTGGAACGCGGGTTATATTGTCACAGTTTTTAATTTATTAGGAAACGTTTCCACGAGTCAAAGTGTGTCATTCAGTGAATACTGCAAACCGAATGTGATTTTGGAACTTACCGGTATCACACACGACATTTCCCCCGAACAGGAGCAAAAGCACAATCGGACCGTAAGCTTGTCCACGCTGCATCCGAAAAGAGAGCATCATTTCCGGCGAAACTGCCGCGAAGCGTCCGGCGGTGCGCACACGCGTCTTTTGGCCACACTTTGTGTCTCTCGTCCAGAAAAGTGATGGAGGACGAAATCAAACACAGTCCAATTCCACCATGAGTGACAGTCGACGTATCCGCTTAAACAGCTACAAAAGACAGGTAACGGTGTACTTTTCCTCCCGAATCAAAACTTGGACCCCCCCCTCCGAAAAAAAACGATATCAATGCAAAATGGCAATATTCCCAACAGCTTTCATGTTCAGCCACAAAAGAAGAAAGCCTTAAAGAAAGTCAATAAAAAGTTTGGATGCGACTGAGTGATGAACTGATGCCAAACAGCCAAGACGAAAAAAGAGACTCGTTTAACATAAAAAAAAATAATTAAAAAAAAAAGCTCGCTCCGACAAGATGGAGTTGCCGTCAGATGGCCCCGTTCAACGCAGACTGGTCGACCGAGTCTGCTGGAGGCACTCTGGACTTGTTTCCGGTCCGCCAGGTGTAAACAAGAAGAACCAAGGACCAACACAAGCCGAACTAGCAGCATCCGCCTGGCCAATCACGTTGCTACCTCCTCCTCCTCGTCGTCGTCGTCGTCGTCCTCCTCCTCCTCCTCCTCCTCCTCCTCTTCATCGCACTGATGACTGAACAAGTGAATGGAAGTTCAGAGGAAGAAATAGATTGCAGCGGAGCGAAAAAGAAAACACGGATCCAATCCGGATTCAATAGGCTTCACTGATCTATCTATCTATCGTGTGTGGTTCTGCAGCCTTAATGATAAATGATCGGAGGCTTTCTTCTTTTCCCGTCAATCCACTCGTCTCCATCATAAATGTTCCCCCAGTGGCCACAAGGGAGCAGCCTTTCATTAATGAGCCCCCCCGCTATGAGGCTTACAACACTGTTGAGTTCGTTCACTGCCCTTCAATATGACGGGAGTTCGTGGGATAATTTATGAGTGCAGACCACTCGGATATTGAATTGGGAAAACTCATTAAATTCACAGCAGGAAGGATTATTTAGAGAAGAATTTATTTCGGACTGGAGGTTATGTTATGATTGGTAATTGTGCAACTAATATGTAGAACTTTGTTGTGAGTCTTTATCTGATGAAAGACTCTCTCTCTCTCCATATATATATGTATATATATATATATATATATATATATATATGCATATGCTGGCCTGCTGAAAATTAATAAATAAATTGATCAATTAAACTCCACAAAACGTGAAAACAATGTAACTATTTAATGATTTATTTTTGCTTAATCCTGATGATTTTAAAAAAATAAAATAAAAATCTCTGTTCTATGTTGACCAACATTGGCTCTGACGCAGGGAATAGAAAATCGCATTGACCCCTAAGTGCAAAAACGGCAAATTGCTGACTGCACTTCATTAAGTGTGTTTGGCAGTTGTGCTTGGAGCCGATGGGAAAGGTTCGGGGGATTTGCCAGCACAAGAAGCGACCGTTGTTCATCAGAATGACACCCATGGGCGGAAATAATAACAAACAGGATTGTTGGAAGGACATTCCTCATAACTGACTTGCTACTTTTGCCTTGCCGGAGTCTTTGAGCTTGACTTTTTTTTAATCTCAACAACGTTGGCCAAACAGCCTCCGAGCTGGTTACACCAATTCCGCTGCATGCGAGATGCCTGCCGTTGCTGTTTCATTTTAGCGAAGCGAGCCCAGAATAGACTTCTGCTGATAAGCAGTGTTAAGTGATCCCTGTCCACAAAATTCATCTTTTTAAGTTCAATAATATTGTAATGATAGTCTCTATGGGAAACGGCTTTTCTCTCCTGGTCTGATTGTACCGCAGTGCGAAAAGCAAAGTCCATAAATGTGTGCTTGGATGAGTTTGGCATTGGAATAACCTGAGACATTTGAACCCCCCCCCCCTTCCCGCCCCCCCACCACATTAAACACCTTTGAAATGAGCACAAATGCTTCTTTGAAAGGACAACGAGGAGTAGATATTGAAATAAAGGCTGAGGAGGTCCACTACCGAAGACCTAAATTGACGGTATCTGTCGGGGCTGCTGGTGATACATTTTCTAATTAAAATAGCCAAGGACAGCTCATGTTTAAAGCCAAACGGGTCGTGGGGGATGTAACCAACGTGTGGAGAAGCTTAAAGGCGACGTGGAAAACAGCAATTATTAAGAAGATAATGGGTCATTATCGAGGGCTGTTTGGTATTACAGACCCTCCTCAAGTGCATCGTATTGTCGGCTTGACATAAAAGACTGCAAACGGCATATCTCGGAAAAGCAGAGGGGCTCTAAAAATAGAAGAGGTGTTCCAGAAGATGCGATAATTGAATATTATTTTCAGGAATGATTAAGCTGACCTATTCAGAAGACTAATTATTACTTCTTTTTTTTTTGCAGCCCAGTGGAGAACTTGTTTCATAGATTGTGGTGGATGTGAATAAGAGAAAAATAAAAAAATAAAAGGCACCCGCTGGCAGGCCACAAAGACTTTTAACCTTTTCAAAATTGAATACTACCACAGACAATAAGATGACTTTCTGATTTGGTGTCCTGTGTCTCTTTCTTAAGATGTGGTGAAAGTTTAAGGTCAGTCGCTCTCGTTTCAGTTTTATTACACGCTTTGGAAAGTGGATAGTGCTGGTGAATCTATGGGCACAAAAAAAAAATGGCATCTATTAAAAAAATGTCACCATAAAATCTGTCATTTAAAGGGGTCGATTCCAAGTGATTGCAGTTGTCGATACGGTGCAGGATATTGAAATTGAATCTTTTAGGAATATTAGAGGTTGTGAAGGACCCCCATACAGTTATGAACACAAAATAATTCAAATACTTCCCCAATATCAAATTTGTCCGAACGCCGACTCAGAAGCTCGGCTTGGTGATGAAGTGCTGCCTCCGTAAGGGAAAATCCAATCCATCCTGTCATGGGGTCATGTACATTGCAGGTGGCTCTTGCTTTTTTTTAGCTCAACAAGGAGGCACCTCGTAGGTCCGCCCCTTGTCGTCATGGTAATGAAAGGACGGTTGGGCTTTTTGTGTGAGTGGGTGTGTCTTTCCGGGCTGACGAGACATCGGCGCTGGGTCCAGGTGCAATCAATTTCCATCAACAGTACTTAAGCTGGGCCCGAGCTCCACCTCGTCGCCAGATCGAGACTTCCGAGTTTGTGCATCCGAGCGGTTTGGATGTTTACAATTGTGACCTTGCTTTTGTTCCATGTAACGTTTGTACTCTGTTCCTTGTCTGCCTGCCCTGTACTCGGCAACTCCTTGGATTCCTTTCTTGGGACCAGGGACTGCCCTCACTGGACTGCCAACATGAGTTGCAGCCTCTCCTAATCCATCTGCCTCTTCGCTCTCGGGTCCTCCACACACCCAGCAAGCCGACCACCCCTCGAAACGCAATGATTTCGCTCAGTGACATAAAAGCACAAGTAGTTCGCTCTTATTCTTCATCTTTAGGTTGTTTAAAGAAAACAAAGTGGAAAGAAAACAAAGCACGACATGTCCATTTTGATTTCAATATGAAACGGACTATTGAAGATAGTGGAACCAGCGATTGGCTTTGAACTTTACAACGTTGGCGTCTTTACTCAATGGCTGTGTGCGTGTGTGCGTGTGTGCGTGTGTGTGTCTCCCTGTCGCTTTTCATTGACTTCACCTGTCCTCCACCCGTGTAATCCCCGGACACACCTGGGCCGGTTGGCTTCAGGGCTTTGCATGTGTCACACTTAGGACAATTAGACTGATTGTTGCCCTAGAAACTCCGCTAACTCCCGGCCTCGCCGTGGAGGCACGCGTTGTGGAACACGTTTTACAATATATATATATTTTTTTCATTCAATAATGAAATCAGAAGTTATTCAAATTGTGAGCTGCAAACAGCAGCAGGAAGTCCAATTTTCATCATTACAGTGTAATGACAACGGCGAGACCGAGATGTCCTTTTGGGCTCACACAGATGTCATTAGTAAACCTCAAACAACATCACAGTACCACGAAGAAGCGTCGTGATCATCGCCGATACGAAATAATTGGCCAAGACCTGGAAAATGATATCATGTGACAAATAATGTGATAAGAGTTTTTCATCTGACCACTTTGTCAAGAAAAGCGGCTTTGCACTCTGTCGGAGGCAAAGTTGAACAAAGTGACTCATTCACGCTCAAACGGTAAAAGATGAAAATCGGATACTAAATGTGTCACAGTGTGCCGACTCTAAAAGTGTCAATTTCCCCCCCCCCTGTCATTTTACATATTGCATCTGTCTATTCAGGCGACATCTTGAATACATTCAAAATAATATGCATGCTGCTTAAATTGCGGCTTATTCATTTTTTTAAAAGAACACTCAAGACGATTTTGATAAAGGCTTTTGCTTATTCAGTTATTGATTATTTTCTTCTACTTATTTGAATGTTTTGTACTTTTAACTTTTTTAGTCATTTTTTTCCTTTCTAATATGACTTTTTTTTTATCAATTGTTTATAGCGTGAGCCGTTTAATCAATGAACGTGCGGAGTGGGAGCAGTAGGTGAAGGCAAATTGGATTTTGCTTTGTTTTACCTGAATAATTGTTTTTCCAAACGGTTTTCATATTGCCGAGCACTTTGTGTTACATCGATTGGATTTGATGAATAGCGATGTTGTTGGATTGGAGCACGTTAGAACACTAATTAAGCGTCCATCTACACGGAAGAACTTTGGGATTCGAGACTCCTAAAAAAAAAAAAAAAAGTCATTAGCAAAATATTACATTTTGGTGATTTATTTATTTTTTCTGTGCGTAGAGAAATCATGTAAAGCACGGTACTCCCTTATTGATTTTTAAAACGTGAGAGATGCACAAGATGAGGAATAAATCAGCATCCGTGTTTTGGTCTCATAGAAGTCATTTTCGAGACTTACGCATTTTGCATCAATGCAAATTCTTTTCGCCAGACTTCCGACACTAAACTGTGTAACCTGCGGGAAAGAGAAGGCTAATGCTAACGATCTGTGATTCCTTAAATCCTGCGGCTGGCTGCAGATCAAGGAGCATGCAAATTTCATGAGACTTGTGAATGTCTTTGAAGTGCCTGAAAAAAAGGAAACCAAACTTTCGAAACTGAAATGTCGCGGATGTGTTGTTGACCAGTCGCCACATGAATGGTGCTTCCTCAATTAACGAATAACAAATTGAAGGAGGGATGCCGATGTTGGGATTTTGGGCCGACAGACGAGTCGCTGATAATCGTAGTGTCTCATCGCCGATTTTGCGTTAGCTCGACTTATGCCACAATCGCAGTTTGCGGCTTGTTGTTGTCGGATGATCAACAAGTTTCACATTTCCGATCATCGGCCTTGACTGTCGCCCAAGGGAGGTCCGCCCCCTCTTCACATACGCCAGACGACTGGAAAATAAGTCAGGATACATTTTCTGAGATATTTAAGACTCGGAACTTTGATGGCTAATTCTAGAAAAATGCTCAAATGTTGTCCCGAGCGTGCGTATGCCGTCTGCAAAGTCCGTTTATTTCTAATTTGATTTGCTTGTGGGAGTACACGCCACCCTCCGTGGACCTATGTCAGGTTATGTCTCAGTCTATTAGCCCTGATATGAACTATAAACCTACATTTTGTTTATTATGAGGGGCATCGGAGCATTGTTGAGTGAAGATATTTCATCAGGGAAGCATTACGTCCACTTGATAATATTGGCTGCTCAGCACATTTGCTCAGCTTGTGCGCTCTTTTTTTTACGGCTGCGAAGGGCTTCAGGACACCGTTCGTCTGCGAGAGCGACATCATGGCTTGATTTCTTTGTGTGTGTTTCACGACAAAAGGCATTAAATGTGCCATCAACTGCGCAACTTGCACTTTTTGTGATAAAAGGAAACACCCACGAGTGGAAACATCCTTTTTTTTTATGTCCTCTGCTTCACCTTTCGTCATCATCCATCTCTCCTTTCACCTGTACCTCGTCCCTTATGATTACTCAGTGGCTGTGGGTGCACATATGACTTGCCGTTCGCTTTAGAGAGGACACCGGAGGAAAGGGAGTCGAATTGTTTATCTCCTACAAGAGGTTTGAAAGAAAAGTAGAGTAAGAATGAGGATTGAAGACGGAAGCATCCACACACTTGGATGCCACCGCGCGCTTCAAAGGCAACATAAAGTTGGAAAGGGAGAAAGTGATGATCGGCTGGAGTGGGACCAGAAGGCCAGTTTTATTAATCACAGTCTTGATCTAGAGGGAACGCCGACAACTCTGAACAGAAATAATACTCTGGTGTTGCCACTATTGCACTTCTGCCTGCACAGGACACAAAAAAAAAAAAAAACTCCAATCTGAATGAAACAATTTAAATTCCAGTGAAATTATTGAGGAAATATGACTTAAAATTGTTACTTCTGCTGAATGTGATTATGGAAACAAAAATCACAATAAATAGTGGAAAGAAACAGTTGCGTTGAATGGTCGATTTTCTTAAGAATTTTTTGTGAAGCGATAAATTAAATTTCAGATTACAGTACTTGGACGGAGCAGATGTTATCTCTGATTTTGGCCTTCCACAAAAAAAAAGAAAAAAAAATCACAGGGTAATCGACACCTGCCAGTTGAATGTGAGAATGCGAACGCGTGGTTGCTTGTCGTTTGCTAAGTGCCAACCGAGCGAGTGAGTGTCGGTCTTTGCAGGATGTAACCAGCCTCATTTGGCGACGCTTGCCTCCCAAAAATCCTGCAAAAGAAAATATCCGCATGTAGTGCTTATGTAATGTAAGTCTTTCCTATTTGGAGGAGTTGTTCCACTCTCGTGTCACTCTTTAATACATTTTCAATTTGGCCCAGGAGAGTTCACCCTGGGAAAGTGTATGATAATTACATCCAAACTCATAAAGCGCCAGGATATTTGTCGATGTAATAAAACACAAAGTACTTTCTCAGCAGCTCCAAAAAAAACAAAACAAAACCAAATCAAAGCAGAAAAACGAACCTTATCCCGATACTGAAAACGCTTTCTGCCTGATGAATCGTTTGATTTACAACCGTCATGTTGTGATGTGATCATTAACAAGTTTATGGACGTTCGGCATGTATATTTTGATTTTGTTTTTCTGATTTGTTCCGAGTTTAGTGTGAGTAGCTGGCAGACTAAAGAGCCAATTAGGATGCTAATAACAGGTTGGATGTTTGCAGGCTGAGCGTTGTGAACAGCGGCTGACCTCAGCACGCAGCCAGCCGGCGCTTACCTTATTAGCTGGGAAAAGAGCTCCGGTTTGGGGGCGCGTTTTGTTTGTCTTCACGTGGTCTGCCATCGACGCAATATCACCTCATTTCAGGGCGTGGAAGCCAACGGCAGCAGGGGAGAAGGAGAAGGAGAAAAACAGGAGTGAGGGGGAGGTAAAAAGAAGGCGGTGAAAGAATAATGGATATATTTTTCTTCAGTTTTGTCTCGTTGTTTTTTATTTATTATTATTTTTTTTCATTGTAAGTCAAATGAAACCCTCCAATGTCATCAGTGAATTTGAATCGTAATCACAATCGCAATCAGCGCTCGCTTTTGACTGCCGTCCAAGTGCGTTTACTTTTCATTGGATGCAAATCAGCGTTATGGTGGCAAAACAAATCCATGCAAATTATGCAGTCAGCTGAGACGAGAACCACAAATTAGGTACTGGAAATTATTCAACAACAATTTTTTTAAACACACAAAATGGGCTCAACGGGAGATAGAGGCTAAAATCGAATGTGTTGATCTTATAATCACGAATCATTCAAATTGGATCGAACAAAATTCTACTGAAAGGGAAAGGAAGAAAACGAGCTTGTTGAGTCTTTGTAAATCAGCGTTTCTGCTCATGACCAAAATGGAAATCTGAATCTCCCAGGGACCCAGACGTAGAAAAATAAGCCGTATAAGGCCGGCTGCCATCGTAATTGACATGTACAGTGCCAGTCAAAAGTTTGGACACATTTTCTTATGCGATACAAAGAATGGATTTCCAAACTTTTGACTGACACACACACACACACACACACTTTATATGTCCAGGAATTTATGCTCTACAAACAGCGCTTATTGCTGTGGCACCACTCTAATGAGCCTGCGAAAGGCTTTTTAAATGCCGCTGGAAGTTAACATTTGCACTGTGCAAGCCTTTTTGCTGCAATGATCTTCTCGTTGGCATGATGCTGCTTCAAATGAGTAGAAAAAGGATCATGTCAGAAGCATGTCACTCGCCATGATATGACATTTGCAAAGTAGCAGCCAAGCTTCACTGTTTGTTTTCGCACTCGACGAATGGGCTGTTTCACTTTGTGTCCCTCACCGGACACTGGATGTTAATCGGCGGACAGAGTAACCATATTGAGAACCAATCCTAATTTAAGACCGTTCAGAGTATTTTTTCTATTTGACACCCCCCAATATGACGAGAGCGCAGAGACCATCACATCACCCCATCTGATTGAACTGTGCCCTCCTTTGTCATGCCATCAAACTTCAGCACTTTCTATAAAGACGAATCCCTCGAGGTGAAGAAAAGTTCTGAATCTGACGATGAGCACTTCACAACCTTCCAAGCAGTCGCTTTCAAGCCCCAACTAAAGGGTGACGACATGACACAAAAGAACAAGCGCAGCGCTAACTTTGTTAACATGCTCCCCAGCGGCCGCATTCCCTTTGGAGGCCACGTTGCAATGTTTCATGTGTGTATGCGTTTGCGTTTTCTCAGCTCTCTGCTTTATGTCTGCCTTGTGAGCGCCATTCAAACACGGGGGGGGACCAGTTTATATACTGGTGAGTCCCTCTGCGTCGCTCCAGTGAAGTACGTCCTATGGAGAAATCTAAAGAGCCTCGGCGCTCGCCAATATTTCCACTGCCTATGTGGCCGTCTTGCATTTATACGAAGGAGCCCTTTTCTTTTAATTAAAGCATATTGAAAGTCGTGTTGTTACACTGATCGTTAAGTTTAAAGTCGAGGCTATTAAGGAGCAGCAGAGGATGGATGGCGAAGGACACAAATGGCCAACGCTAGAATATGATACAGCAACACAATGCCATGCGACGTTCCAAATGTAGAAATCAATACACGGGGAAAAAGAGAAGCTAAATAAATGAAAGGAAAGAGGATGCGCCGGGGTCGATACGTGCGGGTGATGGAGAGCAAATCGGAGCCTTGCGTGTGTTTTTACATTTGTGGTCGTGCTTCAAGCCCGTATTGACCAGATGTTGCGTACTCGTGTACGAAAGAAAGGATGTCTTGCTTGCTCTAGTGGCCGATGACCTCTGGCTTGCTATTGACTTTTCGTCTCTTCCAGTATTTTTTAGTAAAAGCCTACGAGACCTTGATGAAAAGTCACGGGCTTAAGTGAACAGCAGTCATGAAAAAGATGGTTTTGACGACAAAATCCCGACCACACTTGAGCGAGGAAGGAAAGAGTCCACTACTAAATCGCTCTATAAAGTTCCATTTCAGAGGCAGTGCCTTTACCGTCGCCAAAACCCTCCACATAAATTCTGCTACGAACTCCCTAGTTTAGATTTTTTTTTTTTGCTCAGGGAAATGAAACTAGCATTCGTTTCTAATCGGTAATCTATTCTTTTCATTTTCAGTGACAGCACCAAATTCACCGTGCCGCACCGTGTTGATATATTGTCGCTGTCAAGCGGAATCCCCCACCTCCAAAATGTTTGTTTGCTTTTGACCAAACAATCTTAATCAAACGTATCTCTCATCTTTATTTGCACTCGTTATTGTCCCGATGTTCAAATATTGTCCAAAACTCGATAGCATGGCTTTCTTCCACAGTGCAAAGTACGAGGCGGAGTTTGTCACTTCTCAGACAGGTTTAGTGTTTTTGAGCGTTTACAAATCTGTTGACATTATTTTAAAGTCCAGAATTCCAAAATATGTTCGGCTCATTAGAAAGGTTCTTTGACCGACATCGTCGGTTGGTCACCGTTCCACGATGCAGCCGTCCTCCAAAAACAAATTTCCTCAATTTGTATCCCTCTCACAAAATTTCACGCAAAGCGATTGTGTCGTTTTCACAAAATCCAGCAAACAAAGTCGGAAGCACTAATCTGCTGTGAAATCATCACGACTTTGATTAAGCCTCTAATACTTGATTTCAATGAACTTAATGCTCCTAATATTCATCCCCTCAGCTTTGTGGGTCCTACCTGTGTGAGCAGAAATGAGATGACACAATCACAAACGTCCCAATCCAGGCTCATGCATATTTCATCCCCATCTGCTTTTCATAATGACTTCATTAATTCCCAGAACTAGGAGATAGCCCACCACTAATCCCCGCCCCCTTTCGGGAATCCCTGGAGCGCGATACAAGTCGTGGACAATCGCGAAAGACTTGAAATTTTCTTGTCTCTTTGTTTTTGGTCCACTTGGACGGTGTAGGTTGGGACTGAGCATTCCCACTCGCCAGTTAAGCCTTCGGTCGTGCAGGCAAAGTGTTTCCATCCCACTGTGAGTGTTATTCAACTCCATCACCTCTCGTGTTGGCTCCCACAGAAGAGAATGGATTACTTTTCTGATGGAGGAAAGTCGGGAGACGATACCTGCTTGCATAATTCGCCAGCAACGTGCGGCTTAGTTCCCATTTTTTTTTTTTGCTTCTTCCTCTGTTGTTCTGTTCCATGGAATGGCAAGATGGCTCATGCACTCCGTTTGGCCTGCAGGCGGATTAGAATGCAAAAGGAAGGCTTTTTATATGCACTCCCACGTTGTCATTCTATTGAATACTCACGGCGTGGGGACAAACATTGGGCAAGGCAAAGTGAAACATCATTGGAAGGCCTTCCTCATTGAAGCTTTGATGACCTTTAAGGGAAATTCCCGAGCAGTGGTGTCGTAATTGAACTGTTGTTTAAACATGATGCGTTTTTATTATTTTTGAATTATTATATAGAAACGGGGAAGCACGTGAGACACATACGTGGGTGGCAGGTCACGGTTTTGAGATTTGGGCGTCAGATCTCAGCTGTAGCCTTCTTGTGTTGACTTTTCATGGTCTACTTGCGCTTGCGTGAGCTTTCTTTGGAGAATCCGTCTTCCTCGCATATTCCAAAAACTTGCAAGTCAGGTTCATTGTGTACTCCAAATTGGATGAGGCCATCATGAGGCTAAGCGCTAAAAAAAATTAATAAATCATGGATGATACATAAGCATGAAACATTTCAAGGGACGACTTGAAATGTCACAAAATGAATGTTAAAAAAATATTTATTTAAACAACTTTAAAATGCGGTAACGGGTTTGAAGTTCAGCATGATTTATATGCGCACAAGCCTTCAAAGGTACTTCAAAAAAATGGTCATGATTTATTTGCAAAATATTTTGCAGTCCCCAAGTTAGGCCTGATGGAACCGTGGCGGTCCGGGGGCCCCACTTTGACAACCACTGTTTGATAGAACCTGCATGCTTCCACAGTCTAGATTCAAGTTTATAGCTCCACTCTACGGCGTACGGGGTTAGCTTCAAACACAGAAAGCTTTATTTAATGACTCGTCCAGAGGTGCAGCGGCAATGCCAAACAACATCCATTTCCGGAATTATGTTGACCCAAGATGTCACTTATCACCACCTTTCATCCCTTCGCCACCATTTGAGGAATGTCTTCGACCGTACACGGTTAAGGATCTGCGGATACAAATAATTTATTCTGGTAATTATATGTCCACGGGGGAGATAAAAAGCATCCCAACTGAGGCTGTGTAAACAACCTGCCAAGTAAGTGGCGACCTGCAGCTCCGACTTCCCACACTGGGAAGGTGGCGAAGACGCAGAGCGCAGCGGAGGAAGCAGAATCAGCAAGAGAGCAAAGAAAAAAAAAAAATCACCAAACACTCCAATCACTTTGATTGTCTGTGGGCTAAATCCACGTTGAGAACTATCACAACTGCTCGGCTCGTACAAGATTTGCCGCGCAGGTGCCCAGAGGCTCTTGAGGGACCTGCGCGTCTCTTCTCCTCATTAACTCTTCCCGTCGTCCGCCCGATCCAGCGAGCAGCCCGGCTGCTGGCTAATTCGGTCTCCAGACTCCGAGGTGAACCGCCGCCGCCGGCTCCAGCCATTCTGCTGTTTAACCTTTGTTCGATGCACTTTTTCAATGTTTCCAAAAACGCTTCCGCTGTGCGTTGTTACTTCTTGGCCTCAAATACAGCGGAACCTCCCTGGTCCAACACATAATCCCTTCAGAATTTTAAACAATTCTTTTGCTAGCAAATAATGGCTTTATAAGTAAGACCACACCAGGAGAAAATTTGTTTCATTCGAAAGTATTTATTAACTGTATTTTTAATGGCATTGTTAGTCATCTTCCTTAAAAAAAAAAAGAAAGACTCTCGTTATGGTCTTTTTTTCCGTCCCAAGTTGATTGCAGCTTTTATGTACAAGATATTCTGTTATGAACTCGGGTTGTGAATGCACGAGGCATATAAATGCAACCCCAGTCTCCCGTTAGCGCATTAGAATGTATTACGTGGCTTTGTCTGAACATTGATTTTGCTTTTGTCTTCAATACTGCAGCTTTGAATCTCTCAGGGGTGATCTCTATGATGGAGACAGCAAAAAAAAACAACACACACACCCGCACACACTCAACAACAAGCAAAAACATAAGTCACTGAAGTCAGAAGGTTGAATAGATTGCGGCTTTCAAAAACATGATTCGCTGTTGTCATAAATTTGATAAGGGCTGTGCAGGGATGCTGGCATCGCCGAAATTCACCCACGCATGCACGCACACATGCACACAGTAATGAGTTAGATTTCACATTATGATTTTGCACATAGCCGTTAAAGCTCGGCTACAATGTAATTATTGCCTGTGACAAATGAAGAGGTTATATTCCAACTATTAAACAGCTCATAGCTTTTGATGGAAGACATATATGAGCAGTTAAAAGTGGTTCAGGCAGAAAACTGTTCCGCTTTATTTTCTCCTTTCTTTTTTGGTCCTGTCTGCTTGAATGCAATATGCGCTAGATGTTCTTATTATATAATAAATATGCGTTCAATTATGCTAAAATGCAGGTTTTGACATTTAGAGCAAAACCGACGGCAAACAATAACAATGGATCTGAATCTCTCATTGATCACAGAATTGCACAAAGTCGGTTCTAATATTCTCTCAGGAGAATGCAGAACATTCTACAACATGGATGTCAAACTCAGGGCCCGGGGGCCAGATATGGCCCGCGACCTCACTTTATGTGGCCCGCGAAGGGCAAATCATGTGCGTCAACTTCCTGTTTCCAGGACATTTTCTTGACTTTGAACAAAATTGAGATAATTAATTTGCTACTTTTAAAATAAATTGAGGAATTGTTGAACAAACAATGACTGAGCGGCTTCTGATTGCAAAACTGGCTTTCCATCAATTTGTAGTGTGTATCTGATAACGTCAAGTGATCGTACATTTATATGGGTTCACGGCCCTCCGAGGGAAACCAATCTATGATGTGGCCCGTCCACAAAAATGAGTTGTCACCCTGTTCTACATGCTACATCACTGCACTTATAAATGAAATAATTAAAATAATTGAAATTATCAATCAAAACTGAACAATGCCTTTGGAACTGTAGCCAATGAGCTGGTGCTCGTCTTCCTAATGTGGCGACCGCAGGAGTGTAAACGTGAATGTGCACCGGTGGCTCCTCAAGCTATTATCCGTGAAAATCTTTGTAAAAACAGGTAACCTAAGATGACAGATGCAATACACTTCACTGAGCTGCGTTGCTTTCCGACAAGCCAAGTGACGACTGTCACCGCTTATCTCTCCAAATCCAATACGCACATGCACACGCTTACAAATGCAACCGGCACCGCTGGCGCCGAAATGTTGATGCTTTCCACTCTGCGTGTCTCATGCTATCCTGAATCGCCCAGCAGGGATTGAAAATCCAAGACGTTCCCCTGAGGCCCGATTGGCACCCTTTGTGCGTACACACCCAAAGGACTATCCCGGCTCATGCTGGCCAGGCTCAGGCAGGTTCCTGCAGGCCACACTTTGATGGCTTCCTCTGGCTTGTTAGGCTTCTGCATTTTAGGTGTGGCGGCCGTCAAACAAGACGGAAAGGGGGAGGCGGGAATATTAGCATATCAGCGCTAGAGATTAGTGATTATGTGGTGTTCTGACAGAAGGTGGTAATGAGAAAAAAGAAATAACTTCGGCCCCCCCTCCCCTAGACCTGATAACCCCCTACCTGCCTCCACGCGATGTAAGCAAAGGAGTTGAGTTGGAACGACTGATAGAGGGGTGCAGGACCTCTGCTTCTTTATCTTCCCGTTTCAGGAAGCCTGACTGACCGGGATTTTCTCTCGTAAGACAAGCCGCTAAAAAAGGGAGTCAAAAGCATTAGGAGGTCGTGCAAGCGTGTCGGATAGGACCAAAATTCACGTTTGATTTGGATCATCATGCAGAAGCAACATAAATGAACATTCTTGCTTAGTTTCAAATGGGAATCCGAAACATCTCTGGCAGAAAGCTGTTTGAAGATACTTTGGCGGTTTGGTCCAGCTGAGCCGCCGCATGCAGCCGAGCCCACGCGAGACGCCTGAACCGGGTGTCATTTGTGATACAAGAGACATGACCACTGCTGCCCTCTTTGCCACACGACCGATAAGATCTTAACACAATGGATTTTTCCATTTGTAGACCTTGCAGAATCAATTTGTGTTTTGGTTTTCCCAGACGTTGACTATGGATTAGAAAATATATCTGCAAGTTTGCTCGAGAAGTATTTAAACAATGTGTTTTTTTTTTCTTTTAAATACCACGATTACCCTAATGACATCATAGAATCAACATTCCATTAAAAAAAAAGAAAGAAAAGGTCCGAAGAGAATTTAATGCATATCATGATCATAATATTGACTTCAGAGGGTCTGTCATGTAAATACAGTGGCTTTGCAAAAAGTTGCAAAACGCCTGGAAACATTCATGAAAAGCAAAAGGAGATATGAATTTGCCAGAAATCCCAACGCGAATCAACCCAAGATTAACCCGAAAGATGGAAACGGAAAAGTATTGCAAAGGAAGCTAATAACCCAAAGCATACCACATCATGTGAAAAAAATATGAAATTGCGTCCTGGAGCTGTTCTGCATTCCATAAAAATACATTCTGGAGGTACATGAAGGCAAATGATAAAAACAACAAGACAGGTATTTTATGTTGACTATTCTTGAAAGACTCCATTTGGTTAATTATCTTCTGTTGTTTTTCCTAAAAGACGAATATATTGTGACAGTCTCCGAAAAAGACATCACTCCATCCGCAGAGAGCTTGCTTTGGAGTCAAGATCCTATTTTCTTCTTGTCAGTCAAACAGACAAACTGCTTTTTAGACGCAAAACTGTTTATTTCTACTCACATTTGAACGAGAACAGTTTCCCTTTCACAAGAGGAGACGGGAAATGAGAGAAAGCGGAGCAAAACTAGGGTAGACGTCCCCCTTCGACAAACTAAACTGTCTGAACTTTTCGATAAAGCACAGTGTGGGGCAACACCGCCTCACCAGTTGGAGAAAAGAAAATGAGTTTTGTCATCAATTCTTTGACAAAAAGGGGACAAGATATAAACTGTCCATATAAAGAGTCGTCACACTTTAATTTCGAAGAATCATTTCAAAGCTTTGACCATCACAATTAGAATCAGAATGACCTTTCTTGTCGGGGAAAGGGCGGCCAATCATCCTGTGCGCTTTTGCGACTGTCCTCTGAAGCCTGACTTTGTCTGCCTCGGTGCAGCTGCCGTACCGGGTGGAGACGCAGTTCGTCAGCGGGCTCTCGATAATGTGCGCATGTGGCTGACGTCAGTCGTTAGCAAACGCACGTTGAATGGGAGTCAACACGCACCTGCCGCCATTTTGCCTCTGATTAAGCTGAAATCAAATTCAAGGAAGGTTTTTCTAACGTTTTTTTTCTAACGTTTTACAGCTTAAAGCACAAGACGGTGTCTGTGGAGAGCTTCAAACAATCGTAGGGATCACATTGTTCAAATACCAAAGAGTTTTCCAGAAAAAAAAACTGTGAAATGACAAACACAAGCTACCAAAGATGTTGACCACCATTTTTCCACACACATTCCAAGAACATGTTCCTTTAATAGATGACTAAATTGACGATTGGTGTCAAAGTGTGTGTGAGATTTTTTTTTTTTTCCAGATTGATTGGCAACCAGTCCAGGGTTCACGTCACCTCTTGGCCGACGTTAGCCGTGAAAGCCTACGAAAAGGACGAGCCACACAACATCCAGTAGTTTCATAAAAAATCTAATAAAAATACGTCATCACGTGTACGTATGATTGCTCCTTAAGTGGTTACATAAAATGTTCGTAATTGAGGTTAATTGATAAACTGACGTCTGTTGTTGTCCTCCGTATGATGACTTTTTAAACTGAAATGAATGAGATCAAAGGTCAAAGGTTTACCTCCGCAGATTCATCCAAGTACTCAAGTGGCACTCTCAGATGCCAACATTTGGGTCACTTCCTTCGATTTTCACCTCATCCCTCATCAAGCAGGGCATATAGTTTGTGCTGCTTGCCTCTCCAACTGCGCTGCATTAAGAACGGCGAGCCTCCCACGCGCCTCTAATTACCATCCTGGAAAAAGTGGAGGAAGTGTGACGTAAACACTGAATCAAAGTCAAGGATTTAATTGAACAATTATGGGAAGCTTATGTTTACTCGTTTGGTGAAATTAAACGTTATATACCACTCACTGCAGGCAACTGAGAATGTTTTCAGTTTGCCCCCAAGCTTGGCTTTGCTTCTCGGCACTCAAGTAGAATGGAAACGCAAATAAAAGGTGTGAGCGCAAATTACAGTCAGCGGGTCCCGCAGCAGGAAAAATGTGTCGTTTGGCTGCTCGATGCTTTAATGTCATTTTTCGGGTTTCATAATGGAATGTAAACGTGAAAAAGTCATGAGTGGTCTACAAGCAATAAAAAGCCTGAAAAACGTGAACATTCAATTGGGGGTGATCATTTGCCTCCTGTTTTACGCCGACGACTCAATTCCATTTTGTCATTCGCGTGGTTGGCATCACACATTTTTGTGTCTCCCAAAGGTGCGGCGTCCCGATTATTTGCACTACTCCCGTGTCCTGTTGGGTTATGCGGCACAGTCATGTGCCAGCCGTTATGTTCCGGCAGCCACATAGTATCAGTGTCCAGCTTTATTTCCATGACTCCCTTCTCTGTAGCCAAGGGAAACGTTAAAAGCACAGGCAGGAAGTTATGCAGGTCCAGCTTCTACTCCTCATTCTGCCTCTTCCACCAGATATTAAAACCCACCCACACCCTTGGAAAGCAGAGCGGCTGTAAAAAAGCAGCGCAAGAGGAGGGAGGGAGGGAGGAATCATTACGTGCAATTTATAAACCATTAAAAGCTCGATTAAAAAGCCTGCAATCTAATTCATCCAGCAGTGGGCGCTGGCAATGATGGCGGGCGTGGGAGAGCGCTCGCTCCTTCATTAAAACGTGTGCTCGGCCACTCATGCCGGGTGTGCGGTGACATCGACTGTCGAGTGTCGTTGCGACCAAGGGAACGGACGCCCAAGTCAGCAGAGGGACAACATAAAACTTGACATAATAGTTATGTTTTGGAAATACACAAAGAGTGGATTGACGATCCCCGTGAGGAAGACGCAAGACTGCTGAAATTCGGACAACTATGCAGTCAAGTTGCATCTGCGAGACTTTTTCTGCTAATTAATGGAAATATTAGGGGTAGCACGATGGTCTCACAGGGCAGAGGTTGTGGGATGGATTCCACTTCCTGTGTGAAGTTAGTATGTTCTCCCCGTGCCTGCGTGGCTTTTCTCTGGGTATTCCGGTTTCCTCCCACATTCCAAAATCATGCATGGCAGGTTGATTGACTCTAAATTGCCCTGAGGTGTGATTTTGGGTGTAAATAGTTGTTTGTCTTTGCGTGCCCTGCGATTGGCTGGCAACCCGTTCAGGGTGTCCCCCGCCTACTGCCCGAAGCGATAGGCTCCAGCACCCCCCGCGACCCTTGTGAGAAGAAGCGGTACAGAAAATGGATGGATAATGCAAATAATCTCTTCTCATGAAAATTGATATTTCAAAATTGTATGATCAGAAACCGCTCCATGACAAAACTCTGTGCCACTAAAGTCAGGAAAAAAATCAATTTCATAATTACCATTCATTACTGTCCAATGGGAAAGTATCTCAGAGCTCATAATTGGACATCATTTTCTATCGTCTCGAGTTCAAGTTCAGATGGTTTGGTTTTGCAAACGACTTACTGTACAGCATAACAAGGAGAAGGTCAAAAAGGTCAAAAGCTGTGGCATTGAGAGCGTCTGCCCGGAGCCTGAGGCGTCACCACCCCTCCTTTTACCGTATCATAACAACACTCTAGTCAATACTCTCCAAATTGAGCCCTCATGCATGACATCGTGGAAATCGATATTCCGAAAAAGGTAACACGTCAAACTATTAAATAGTGCATTGATCTATCTGTGATATGTAGCGCCTATAAAGACATCTACGGCCATTTTATTCCCATTCAAAGGCGCTTAAGCAGTAAAGCACGTTTTTATGTGATGATTTCATCGAGTAGCGCACAGTAAAGTAGCTTTAAGAGAGACGGAGATGAGTCTTATTTAGTAGTTCTGCTTGCCGCTTCTTTCTCTTGGGAGACAATCGTCAAACGGCGGCGTGCCAAAATTTGGCACTTTATCGTTTCTAATATGTACTTTGACACAATGTTCTCTCCTATTCGTAAGATGCACAAATAGGCGAGCGACGTCGGAATCTCCTTTACATAAGCTATGTTTAGAATATTGAAACAAACATCCCGGTTTGAACCCATTCGTCTTTTGTCTTACAGCTGTCAACATTCGGAAGGCAAAGAAGCCCCTCCAGCACACCGAGAGAGAGACAATAGCATCGCATTCAAAAACTCCAAATACAAAAAAACAACTTCTCCATGTGTGCCACTTATGATTGAATTAAATGGAGCAGCTGCGCCACGGTAAACAGCGATCCGCATTCTGATGAATTTGAAAAATCTTTGGAAAACCGCATCCCCAAGTCACATGGAATCCGCTTTCAAAGTCATTACCGACTGGTAAGACTGCACACTTTTGAATTAATCACAGATCTTTTTATGTCTCTATGCGGGTGTCGCCGTTAACCCGTTATTGGCTATTTAAAACAACACAGTCGACAAATTCAAGCAATTACCGTTGCAACGTTGTTACCGCTTGATATTTTTTTTTCCCGCTTAAGGGAAAAGGGAATTGCCTATTTTGGGCTCGATGCGTATTTGTTGAAATAATGCAGCCCGAGATTAACCGAGAGGCTGCTTCAGAGCGGAGCCCATTGTTTGCAGCGAGACACCATGTCGTCTTGCAGATGATGCAGAAAAGAGCGTTTCACAAAATGCAGAGATATTGATAATCAAGGTGGAATGCGTACAAGCACGGAAGAAAATGCAAGGCGAGGGGAACGCTTGGAGAATTAGCTGGCAGAAAAAGGTTATCTGGCACGATGCAATTACAAGTTATTATTTGTGATCAAATTCTTGTGAGTGGCATTCACAGCTTGAATGTTTTGTATTTGCCTGTTGGCCGATGAGGAACGTGCCCTCCGGGACTGCAAATGAAATTGCAGCTGGAATGTACTGGAAACGGTTATGAATGCAGAGTCAATACCGGGACTGAGAATAGGCAGGCAAGGAACAACAACAACAACAACAAAAAATGGCAAAAGGGCAATAGCGAAGGCAAGCAAAGTGAGTGGGATCAGGACAAAAAGGAGTGACAATGAAGAATGGAGGCAGTTAAAGCCATCCGAAAGAGTCATCTGTTATTACACAAGGGTGGATACAGACTGTAGTTTTGTTTTTTGCAGACTGAAGACACTCATCAATTTCAAATGTCAAAGTTGCAGGACCTCACCTGAACGGTGTCAGATGTGAGGCGGCACAGGAAACGTTCACGCTCCTTCTCGTCCATTCATCACACACGGAAAGAAGACACGCCTCCTGGGGGATTCTGGGTAATCTTGCGTGGCCAAACGGCATCGGCAAAGGCGGCCATGGTGGAGCGCATGGCAGCCGGGCTTCTTGTTATTTACTGCTCACTTAGCCCTTCTTCACCCCGACACGCACACAATTTATGAGGACAATTGTAAGGCCGGGTGCGCTCCACTGGAGCACTTCCTGATGGATGTACGGGGAGCCGCGAGAGGAGAAGCCGCAAGACAAGGTTGCTGTTTCCTGAGCAAAACACTCACTATAAAGCGCTCTTTGAGCTTTTAAAGAAGTCTGATAAAAACAAGAGTAATGAAGCTCATTTTGCGGCGAGAATAATATGCATAGAGTTGAAAAAAAAAAATGCTTGTGAGGTATTTCACGCACGAGGTGTTGCAAACTGAGCTACCTTCACGTATGACTTCGGAAATGCCACCGACATGTAAAATGCCAGCAGAATGTCAGCAATTCCACACTTGGACTTTTTCTTTGTGATGCATTGACGTCACTGTTCATCAACTTTCACAACTCGGGGTGTTTAATTAGCATTGCGGCAGACAGTATATTTGAGCAATCCATCCGAATGAACAAATCGTTTTTACACTGAAGTGAGTGAGAAAAGGATTCAGGTGTTATTCAGGGTGAGCACTAGTTAATGTTTATAAATCAATAACATAGTAGTAATGATCCTTGGCGTGGGGGCAACCGAGTACTAAAAGCAACGCCCGCCATCTCATCGAGAATTATTTGAGCTGCTCCTTTGTCCGCTATAAAGTTGCCTTTTGGGACTGCTAGAACCAAGCAATTATTTTTTGCTACTTCTACTCAGACTGGTGTGAAACAGGAAATTCATGACATATATATATATAAGAAGAATACTTTATAAAGTGAAATTAAGAAAACAATATCTCCTAGCCCAAAATATTCCAATTCCATGTGGTCTTGTAGAAACAAAGTTTTAGTTTTGACCTCACCTTGAGGTAACGGGCCAGAGTGCAATTTGTCTCTTCGACTGATATAAATAGCCAACTTGGCTTCCCGGACAGGAAAATAGAGCTGGCACTTCAATGGCGCTTATTTGTTGACTATGACCCAACAAATAAACACAAGGCCAGAGAAAGCGGCTCCAAAAGAAACAAAGAGAGCATTTAGTCGCAAAAACTTAACAAAAAGGTGAAAAAAAAATCAATCGATACAAATGCATTTGTTGCCATAGCGCCGTCCACATGGAGGCATTTCGGTTTCACAGGTTACAACGGTCAATAGTTTCTACACAGGTGATGTCTTTGAAATGAGGCTCCGTGTAGAGATCAGGAAAAGTCATGAGGAGAGTCATCTCGGCTGAAGACACTTTTCTCAGCTCCTCTTAACCAGCTGAACAGATCGTGCCGGCAGTGATCCCATCTTGTTTCTCAACTAACGTGTTTTTTTTTAATTTTTTTTTTTTAGTTTACATAGAACCCCCATCAGTCCTGGTGAAGGTGGCAGTTATATATATATATATATATATATATATACATATATATACGGCAACAGCAAGACTTTCACTTTTTTTTTAGTTGACTACAGAAAACATTTTCAATGATTTCTATTAAGACACTGAAATCTTCTTGGACTTTAATTAAAACGACAACATCAGCTTATGAATTATTATTTGTAGAACTTGGTTTTGAAAAGAGGCAACCAGTGCAAAAACTTATTTGTGGAAGGAGGCGAGCCGGTAAAGAAAATGCCACACAATGCACAACCCTGCCATAGACTTCTGTGCGCACTAAAAGTGGCACGCAAGCCACCGTTGATGTTCGGCACACCCCCGATGACCCTTTACGACGCCCGAATCTTAGCAATGAGACCAACAGTGAACACAAACTTAACAAGCAAAAGAGAAAAACGGAGTGATAATGAGATGAAAACGCAAGTGCAAGAGGAGGTGACAAGATGGAGCTTTTTTTTCTTAAACACGCTTTTGTTTCCTCACACTCTATTTCTGCATCTTTTACTCTCTATCTTTATCTTTTTGCCTCACCAAGATAACGGATAAGTGATTCCTTGGTAGTTCATCCGCAAGTTTAAAGCAAAATCACGACATGTTCAGATCAAGTCACAATGTGGGTCAAAAGTGCAGCGTGCGAACAACGGCTCCTAGAAATAAAGTGTCGCGAGTTCCCAACAAATGCCAGCGTTCACTCGACGACATCAGATGCAGTCGAGCCCCGCGGGAGGAGGCAATTCGTTTCTTGAGTGATGCCAGACCTCCCATCGTGTTCTGAGGCAGGTTTGCATGGCGAATGGGCAAAACATTCAAAGTATTTTTTTATTTATTTTTTTTGCGGCAGCAGCAGATTGAGACTGTGACAACAAGTGGCAATAACGCGTACGAGCGTCATTAAGTCCAAACCAGATTCCCTTGAAAGTGGTTTATGAGTTTGTCTTCTTGCTACAAATATGTGACGTGATGCTTTGCTTCCATTTTGCTTTGCTATCAAAACAAAATTTCACATTGAGATGAATTATATTTGGAAGAATTTGCTCCCGAGCCCAAAGTGTCATCATCATAATGAACTTTATTTATGGCACAGACAAGCCATCCATCGTTTCATCTCGATAGCGCATTTGGGTGACGGATTAGCCGCAGTCGATCCGACTCGGTGTGAGAGGCGCGTTATCGTCTGCCAGCCAATTGCAGGGCAGAGAACCAAGAACAATTCAGTCATATTAAGACTTATGGGCAATCGAGAAAATAATGTTTTGTTTTAAATCTTATTTACATCTTAATCTATTTTGAAAATATGAGAGGTACATACGAGGAGCACAAGATGAGGAAAAAAAATGCTCTTTGTGTGTGAGGTGTACACGCAATGACCAACGCAACACAAAAGGCACTTGACGATATTACCTCAGACAATCGCAGTCTACCCCTCACCAAAATGTCTCTCGTAGTACCAAGACTGACCTGTGAGAGGCAGCATGGAGCATAGCCGGAGTGCCAAAAATACAGAGGACAAAAAGAGGAGTCAGAAGAAGCGATGCCATTAAGTTATCTGGTGGGTTCAAGATCTTCTCCATGTCATATTTCTTGCGGTGAAGGAATGAACAACTTGGTTATATTCTGTACTTACAACGGGATATCGTTCTTTTTTTACATCACCGTGATGGAGTCCTCGGCTTGACCGAACTTGGTCTTGACCACACACATGGGTTTGCGATCATAAATATTGAAGAGGGTTAACGTTGACCGTTGACGTCTTGACCATTTTCTGAACGGACGAGCGAAGAATAAAATTCTCGACAGGATTATGTCCGAATAATCATTTTGAGACATCCGACGATTCAAGTCTTCTGACCTTGATCGGAAGAGAAGCGAAACACCGAAACAAGTTAACGTGTGTCCCGAGATGTGAGCGGTCTGATTAATTTACGTTTTGATACGTTGCTCAAGAAGCAAAGTGACAGGTTTCCTTTCATTTGTTGGTGATCAACTTTCCGTATTTTCCGTCTGTCCTGTTCTAAACTCTCGAAATGCCTTTTACAGCACAGGAGAGGAACGTTGAATTCCTGACTTCTGTGATTCTTTGAGTGTTGACTGACGTCGCTGGCATCGTTTTGTCTCTTGTTTCTCGATTTTGGCAGCTCACACTGAATGCCCGTGTGCCAGTGCCAACCCTAAACATAATAACGTATTCTCTGCCCCACTCGGCAGCATTGTCTGTAAATTGGAGTTGAATTTCCTTCCTCACTAACATTCATTAATTTTGGCTTAGTATCCTGCAGAACTCTACTGCTGACGACCGCTTTGCCCCATTTGTAATTTAGCTGACGCAGCCTCCACCGCCCGCAGGTGCCGTGTTTACAATCAAGAAAAGCAAGGAAGGTGATATTCCAAAAGAATATAGCTCGCTCAGGTAAAGTTTCCTCCCCTCCAAACATTATCTTTCCACATTATGCAAGTAAAGCAGATTAGAAATTTCGTCTTACTCCGGTTACATAACGGCATAATGGGCTGGAAGCGTGTGGGGCAGCCGAGCCGCGCTTTCTAATTGGAGCCACCACTTCATTAGAATAACTGCCACCATATTTGTGGAGATTTATCGTATAGAACCTTAAAGTGTTGCATCTTAAGTTCAGCATTCCCAGATGAGATAAGGAGAAGACTGTAGTAAGAATGAAAAAGTGCCCGAGGCCATCTGCACGTGCTATTAAAGCGGCCGTTGCTTTGCACTAAATCCCCGCAGTGGAAAGAATCCAGCCGTCCAAGCGCATATGGCCGGCGACTGGTGACTGAATTATCCTTCAAATGTAGGTTAATGAATTCAGGAGCAGGCTGGGCTGGTGAGCATCGCATTTTTAACAACCTGACGGACGCACCTGCCAGTGGGGAAAAGAGAGAGAGAGGGGGGGGTGCTTGGGGGGGCTATCGTGGACGGGATCGATTAGGCTTGTCTGTCGGGGGCCGGGACACCCGGGGCAAGGCCATTCATCGGAAGCGATCGGGAGCTAATGAAACACAGCGAAAGAATGATTAAGACACGGACGCCTACGATGTCGGTGGCCTGCGCCTGATTCATTCATCACCATCGCTGTCGACAAGTCTTCAAACACAATCTGCTGCTGTGAGTGTGTGTTTGTGCGTACGGACGCACAAACCATCCTGTCTTCCCGTCTGTGGGTCAGCAGACATTTGCTAGGGAAATCCATTGGTTAGGGTTTATTGTCCTATTTATTTATTTATTTTTTTGCCCTTGTAAATGATCGGGCACCTTTGTGACGGTGCAAATAAATGCTGATGAGTTTGTGCATGGCAGAAAGTAAAAAGGCTGCTTTCATATTGATCATTAAACCACCCAAATAATAGTTGAGCGGACCCACACAATTGAAACAGTTTTGCAGGAGACCCATAAACTGATAACGTTGTATGAGGTTGGTGTCGTTTATTTCGCGAGGGTATCACGCATGAGAAGACCGAGAGAATAATGGTCCAACACTTATCACATGATGCAACGATTCTCAAGTGAGGTGCGCGTCAGTGTCCTGCAGATTTAACCTGTCGCTATAATAATTTGACGTTTACACCGCAGATTTGTATTTATTACAAAATAAAAAACAATTTCCATCTAATTGTAAAGCAATGTAAAAAGAAATGACGCCCCCCCCAAAATGCTCCTAAGATACGACCAGTCAGCCAATGTTTTGGTGTGTGATGGTGGTGCGCTGGTGCGCTGACACCCTTTATCGAGATTTTGTGGCAGCAAACATTTGATTTTTTTAATTATATATTTTGGAATAGCCCTTAGCTCCCATTTTAGATGTTCAATATAGATTTTTTTGAGGCGAGAATTTCTTTCGTCACAACCAAAACACGGCAGTTGTCAAATCGCCGTCGTTCAAAGTCTGCGACAGCCGTGCTGTCTGCTCCGAACGCCATCTGCGATGACAAGATGAGGTTTTAATGCTCAGTTTTATTGCTTAATAAGCAAAGCCAGACTGAAGGTGATTATTTATTTCTGTTAATTAACTTAATTAAAATGGGAGGATTAGCTTTCCGCAACCCTGGTATTTATTAAATCCGTGTCTACACTGCTGCAAATCCAAATGTCATTTCTCACCACACAAACATATTTCCAGAATATGGGAATTATTTGTACGTGTGGTGACAGATTTAAATATCTGTCACCAATGGTAACTGGCAAGCGGCGAGTCGCTCGCATTGTTCTCTTTTCGGAGTTGAGATGGACAAACGGTGAAGTGCAAATGAAATGTGAATAATCCCTGGAATGACTCATAGTTTCTTATTATGTTCCGAGTTTTCAAGCACACCGAGCCGTATTATGACCTGCAGAGTGAGCAGAATTGCTCCCTCCCCATTGCGTCCCATCATCGGACTCGCTTGCGTCGCTGCAAATGGGACAGCGACCAAGGGGTCTGCACTACAAGCAGCAGATTAGAGGATTACCATTAATTAGATGTCAGGGACAGAGAGGGGCTTTGCCTGTCTTGGCCATGATACAATATCTGTTAATCTGCTATGCTCCTGGATAAAAGGAATCAGCCCATTGACAGGAAAATTGGAAAAGAGAGCGACAGGGCCAAGGAAGAATGGAAAACAAGAACAAAGAGGGAAAGGAGAATGGTGGATAGACAGATATGAGGAGGGATGAAAGAAGTGCAATTTAATATCGCTGGAGTCCACTTGAAGGTGCACTCGGCGTTTTCTTATGGTAACATATTATGGTAACAGTAGGAGATAATAACACGTAAGGATTTTTAGAGATCCGACGGAAAAAAAAAAAGATTGAAAGTAAAAGGTTGTTTGCTTTGTTTTCACTTTTTCATGACGTTTTTTTTTTCAGCTCAACATAGCCCACATATGCCAGATTTGACAGCTTTGACTACTAACAAATGAAGCGGAAATGATTCCCATAAGACGTCACGTTTGTGAATGGATTCATTTCCGGCTCTAACTGTAGCCGTCATGAAACCATCAATCCATCCAATGTTTTTTTTTTATAGCACTTGTCCTCATAAGGACCTCAATGGCGGTAAACCGAAGCCTATACGAGCTGACTTTACGCGAGGGCATTTTTTGTTCATTTTCCTGTTCTATGGTTAGCAATACACTTTTCTTTTGCAATCACTTGAGTACAAGTGATTTGTGGTGCAACCAAAGCAAATTTATGGTTTAAGACTTTTAGGTGAGCTACCGTGAGAAATCAACTAAACCATTTTCTCAACATATTTTCTTTTTAAGAACTTCACATTATACTGCTGTCGTATCATTCAATTTGAATGTTCTACTGTCGAGTGGTGGATAAAAAAAATTGAAAAAAACCCGACAATGTGCTTCTCACTGATAGAGACCTACTTTTAAACACGTGTGTCATTTTTTTTAAATTGAAGATTGCGCATTTGGGTCGCAGGTAAGTGAGGTGACGGCTTGGACTCTGATAAGGCCCTGGTCCATAATGGAAGATCTGACCCTTATTTTTCGTGCTATTAACCCAGGCCCGAGCGCCCGTGTTTACTTCATCTTATTTGACAAGGAGTTTGATGCGGTGCCGGAGGCCAGCTAAAGAGCCTGTGAAGCAGCACCCACCAGCACGGAGATAACAAGCCCCCTGCAGCCGCTGCGGCTCTGCCGGCTGCAGTCCTCCCAGTCTGGACACATCAGTCACCGAGGCCAAAGTTCTTTCCGTGCTTGCGGCTGCACGTGAGAATGTACACACACATTATATATTTGGATGAGAGAGTATCACCTCATTTAAATTGTTCGCAGGTAATTGATGGAGAGGGTGCGAGACGTCACCTTACGTAGGGCATTCCCTCTATTTGAGCAGAGTGACTCCAGGTGCCCCTTTGAGCCCCTCTCGCCTGAGACTCTAATTACGTTGGGGACCTGGAGAATTCCAAAGATTTAGATACGGGGTGGCGGGGGGAGGCTTTTCCAATTTACTGCGCCACTTGATGTTTGCCCCCATTTGTGTTGTAACTTGTGCTTCAGGAAACATGCAAAAGTGCAACATTTGTGCATCCTGATAAAAGTGGAACGTTACGCTTGTGTTTATCTCACGGGAGTGTGGAGATAATAATCTCAGGGACAAACACGGTGAAACTGCTTTTAGAGGTAACTTCAGCTCCCAACGCGCCGACTCTGGCCGTCAGCGATGGGTGGTTTATTGCCGTTAACTTGATTGATTGTGAATAGTTGAGTGTTAAAAGAGAGAATGTGAAAAAACATGCATTTGACTTTTTTAATTTTCCAACTTGTTTAATTTTCAACAGTGCTTAACTCTTTTTTTTAATACTTGACTGATAGGAATGCCATTTATAAAATGCCAGTTCATATAGTTAATAAAGGATTTTGTTTTTTTACAACAATGGAAAATATGATTTTAAATTCCATGGATTTACATTAATAGGAAAATTGTCCGGCTTTAGAGGTTCCACTGCACTTTAACTTGGAAAGTTTTGTATTTATTTTTTGTCACACCACCAATATGTCAACTTGAACATTTAACGAATCAAAGTTACAAGTGGATGTATCTGAATTCTAAAGAGCTCGACGAACGTAATTAGTTTTCTCGGAAATCATCTTTTCATTTGATGAGTCCTCTAATTATAATTCTGTAATGAAATTCAGTTGCCAAATTGCAACGGCAAACTGACTTTCTTCATTTTTCCATTAGTTTCCAGCTTCGATGACACTTTTTGCCTGACTGAGAACAGTCCCCCGTGGACTTTGGGAAGGTGCTGTCTAAACAGTTTAAAACATTGCTTCCTTGACAACGGACGCTCTGAAGCGTGATAATCAGAAACACATTTTGGTTATGAGGTCAACCAACAATAATTGCCTGACAGGTTGGGCAATTAACACTTTTCCCTGCACACGTGTCTGGATCTGCATGTGCATGTTAATATTCGACCACATGTTACTTTCTTGCTTTTGCACGAATAGTCAACAATGTTAATTACACGATAGGATGTTAATATCAGAGCGCTTCCATGACTCGCTTTGAAATGATTATGCCCTAAAGGTGGAAAGGGGCTTCCTTTTAAGAGGGTTACGTTGTTGACTAAGGAAGCCAATGAAAAAAGTTTAGAGAAATGAAATGAGAATTTAGTGGGATGGAGGTGGGGGGGGGGGCATTAAATGTTCCCAGTGAATCAATTGCGATCATTTGAGATCAACAAACACAAAGCAGACAGCGTGAGAAATGGCTGGTAAACTTTCCATCATCTCCATCCTTTCATGTTTAACAGGGAGATTTTGCGGTCGCTCTGAGTGGCCGAGACCAGTAAAAGTCTGATGTTTTATGACCTCCTTGCTCAATGTTGACAAAGATTAGGCACCAGAGAGACAAACTACAAATTGGCAAAGTCATGCCGGACGCTCAGCAAAGTGATCTCTCGCTGGCAGAATCGACTCGTTTGTGGTTAAACGCCGCACATTTTACTCTTTAATTGAGCATCGAGTGGGCGAAATGTCAAATGGCAAAGCTTTGTTTTGTGTACTTGAGCGTGTGTGTGTGTGTTTTTAACTCACCTGTGTAGGAGTGTGACAGACAGAATGAGACTTGGTAGCGGTGGGAGGCAAACAATACATTGGAGGCTTTCTTTTTTTTTTTTTTTTTTCCTTATGGAAAATTGCGGCCGAGTCCGGCGGAAGACGAGCGCGGGGACCATGGGAACACATTGGCCGGGCCCCGCGATGCCGGCCTTTGCTGTCTTTTTATGATACATGACAAGATAATGAGTCAGCAGCACCCCTGAAAACGTCCCCCGAAGGTGTGGTGAAGTGTTGCACGTGTGCTGCTGCCAGCATTCGCACAAGCTCCTTTATCTCACGTGTGCTGATGCCTTTGTAAAAAGGAAGAAAAAGATACAGACACGGGAGATGCTGGGTGGTGGTGGTGATGTTCGGTTTGTCTATAATATCCAGATTCTGAACATCAATAAATAAATAGTGACAATTTCTAAATGTGGCGTTGGCATAATTATCACCGAGAAACCATGAGGAAAAAAAAAAACTAAAAAAATAATTAAAAATACAAGGCTGTGGAACAATTCTGTGGAGCTGAGCCGCTTTCACCATCATTTTTTTTAAACATATTGCCAGCGAAGTGCATGTGCCAAAGTACTGATATCCATCCAGGAATGAGTCCAACAAACGGCAGCTTCTGCGACACAAATGGGGGTGCGGCATCTCCACGGGAGACTTCAAGGTCAACAAGAATAAAAACAAACAAAAAAAACGGGCGGAACACATGGAATATGACTGCCAATAATACCACGGCCAATGAAATGTATCCTGCGATGAGAAGAGTAAGCTTTATGGAAGCCATCCTTCACACTATTTGGAGCGAATGTTGCAGCTCAAGTGAGTCGCACATCTCACGTGCACTTTTGATTTCCTCAGCATGTGACTAGTGATGTACCGATATGCTTTTTTTCAGGGCCGATACCGATTATTAGTCGTCATGGAGGTCGATAACCGATATTTGAAGCCGATATTCATAAAACGGTGTCAACATTTTGAAAAATAAAAACTCCAAAACTTGACGTTGTTTAATTGCACATATTCATTCAACAAGCTTTTTTAGATCTTAGAAAATAGACAAGTTTGTTTTAAAAGTCCGACAAAAAGTGACTGACATTTATACAAATTTTGGCAAAGTCTGTCAATGCCACACTGCACATGCTTGGCCAGTTTTTCGTTTTTTTGCCAGCTCTGTCCTGTGCGGTATTGATCTCAGTCAGTTTTCTTGCTTGCGATTAGTGTCCTCTGGGAAAAACAGTCATGTGTCAAGGGGTAAATAAAGGCTACTAATTGGAAATGGAAAAGAGAGCAGAGGCTGGCGCTATTTTTCATTGAACTAAATGGTTCCTGTGCCTCGGAACATTGCACACATCAGGCGCTTTTCAGAACCGCCAATCCAGCTGGTAAAAATAGCGCCGAAGATTTCACGAAACACTACCTGGAATGTTGCGAAAGCAATTAGGCTGCTGCTACTTTCAATTTCGGAGATGTTTGATTGACGCAGTTTAGTCTCACTTTCATAACTTGTAAAGATCAATTTGGTTGCATGCAATTCAAATCAATCCAAACGTGTTTTCTGTTTTATAAAAAGACATGTTCATGCATCTTGGCCACCGCGACAATGCTCGTCAAATGTGAAGAATTTTTGGCACCCATCAGGATAAAGGGCATCTTTTCCAACAAGTAATTATCCGCAGTGCTTTAGGAGCCACATATTTGTCCAGCCTTGAGGCACTTCCTTCGGCTTCTTGGTTTCAGCCAAACTGAAACGTGGCGTTAACAAAGGTCACAGCCAATCTCTTTTTTTCCCCGAAGCCAAATTCCCATTTTTTTTTTTCATCATTTTTGGCAAGTCCACATTTCTGTAGTGCACCTCATTTCCTCCTTTTTTCCCTCCCCTAACCAAATGTGACAAGTTGACTCTCTCAGACAGACATGAGGGTACAAAGTGGCTTCACACGCCGGCGTATAGTTGAAAGCCCCCCCCCCCTTCTGTGGTTTTCCGCAGACGCTACGGGACACTGCAGGTGTGCTAAAGGCCGTTCGCGAGCAGATAGAGCACGAGGATTAGAGCCACACTAGATTACACCACCAATGCCGCCTCCGGGGAATTCCAACCATGATTAGCTTTGTGCTCCTGGGATGAGTTACTGATGGCGAGACAGACAGCGAAGTCCTGAGGCTGAGCAGGAGGAAGCCCCGCATTGGTTGTCAAGCGGCAAATATTTTCATTTTCAACACCGGTCTGCCACATTAAGATAAACAATGCCTGCGGGGCGATTGTATAACAGATGACAACGATGACTCAAATTTGTCGGTTCGGGATAACATTTTGAGAGGGATGGCGTAGGAAAGCATGCGGCTCCCGTCCTTTTTGTTTGATGCGGCATCCTTGCGTACAACACCGGTCACCGCAGCCGCTGCTGAAAATGTGCAAGGTAAGTGCTCCCTTCGGCCGCCCGCTCCAAAGCCGGAGTCGTTTTGGAGCCCGTTGTAAACTGATGGAACCTCATGATGGCATGTTGGGGAGAAAGAAAGGCCCGAAGTGATGGCAATAAAACAACATATGCTGCTCGCCTGCATTTCTGCACTTAAGACTCTCTCTTGTTGCACCTTTCGCTCTCAAACGCACTCCCCGATCGCACTCTTGAATTCCCACTTGCCTACTTTGGGAAAGTCATTGCGTGTCTTTGACAAAGACGGGCGGAGTGAAAATTCGCCCCTGGCCTCGTCGCCTCATTGTGAAGCGGGCCATCTGACCACCGGCAGCGGTTTGGGCCAAGCGGGGCCATTAGAGCCAACCAAAGAGACCCGTGCAGCCCGTGCTGCCAAGCTGCTCCATTCTCCTTCAAGCTTCAGACCCGCTCCCCGCCGGTGCCAAGTCCTGCTCGGCCATATCCCACCGGAAGAACTGTGCTTTGTTGAAGACGGGAACACGTATGAAAGGCCACCAGTGGCCAAATGAGGCTCGGAAGTGCCGGTGTCAAAGGAGGTTCCGTCCCAGGTGGGCCAATTTGATTTGGTTGGCCAGGTGACCTTGAGCTTGGCTGCTATGGAAACCTTTCTCCCGTGACTTTGTGAGGTGTCGCGGTGGCGCCGCGTTTGTGTCGCGACAAAGCCCTCTCGCCTCACGACAGACAGAAATTGCCGCAGGCAAAAGGCTGGAAATTTTAGGCGGGCACCTTGAGCATACAAAAAAAAAAGAAGACGTGTTAGCGGGAAATCTTTTGTTGTTCATGCTCCATGACCCCTCTTCAGATCGTTCTATTGATGGCCTGGTTCAATAAAAGGAACAACAAAGTAGTGACGCGCAGGTTGGGAAATCGCAAATGCGACAATAATTATGAACCGTCTTTTTGTGAGAGTGTGTTTTATAGACGAGAAAGAAGAATAGTCAACACAGTGTCAACTATTGTGCGAAAATGTCAATTACACAGCATGAAAAGTTTGCCCCAATTATGCATTTAATATTTTTTGATTGATTTGTCAAAATGCATATACAAACTATTTCACAACTATATCACAAAAATGATTACAGCACACCCCAATGAATGCATGAGAGCAAAAATACGTTTTGCACTACAACATTTTTAGCAAGAATTCAACCATAGACGAGCGCGGTCAATTAGCAAACAGACTAACTATTAAAAAAAAAAAAAAAGAAATATATAAACATTCTTTTCACAAGACGGTGAAGGCTACAAGGAGATTAGCAAAGCCCTCAGAAAGAATACTCAAACAAAAATGTGAAAAGGATGAATTTGCAGACACGTCCAAGCTGGCCTGGAGACGCTACGTGACATTTTTTATTATTATTTTTATTTTTTTGAGAACAGTTGAAGAAAATGACTTCCAGTTTGTTCTCAAGAAGCAAAAAGCTAAGTTGGGCTTTAGGAATGACATGCTTTGGTCTTGTCCACATTTGCCAGCTGAAAATGATAAGCTTGATGTTGCACGATTCATTAACGGAATCCTAAATTCACAAATTTGTTACAATCTTCTGAAAGAGAACTTTTCCTCCATACTCTTGGTCGGCCCAAATTTTCTGTTTTCATGACATTGACCTAAAACACACATGCAAGGGCACTCAGTGGCCAAATAGATTTTTTTTCTTTTACGCCCCCCCCAAGCAAGAAGAAAACAATTTCCAGAGCACCCACCTCCACCACAACTACAACTACACTGCATTTGCCTAAAAAATAATTATAGGTACGTTGCGTAACAAACCTACACCGTAGATTTAATTCTCGCTGCATACAATGTCCAAGGAGAGCGCCACTGCCAACTACTGGAGTGGATGTGCAATTACACTTTATTGTAGTACGGCGGTAAAAAAAAAAAAGCAGCATGTTCCCCAGGGTCACACGCGCCCCCCCAGGGGGGCCAGCCCCTCAATTTGAGAAGCACTCATTTTTTTTCATCAGAAGTCACACGATCATTGATGTATTCTGATTACAAAGGAACAGAACTTGCAGTTTCCCGCTCCATCTTCCTTCCTCTATTTCGTCATGGCTCATTGTCATGAACCGCAGCTGGCCGCCTGTAGGAGGAAGAAGAGTAAGCACAAGTATCCTTCTTTGTGCCGTATCCCGCCCACTGTTGTCGGCTCAGCCCATCTGCTAGCTCAATATGCACCAATCGCACGAAACTCCGCGAGTCTTCCTTTCATTTGTTCGTCTTTTGTTACGTGATGAAGAAAGCTGGCAAATGTGCTTTTGCAAACAGTGCCCGATGAGTCGTTTTTCCCTCTGGAATGAAGTTGAAATGAGTCGCTCACATTAATTTATCCGAAATCAATTTTAGCAAACAGTGCTATAAATAGACCCTAAATAGCTTTTGCACTGTGATTTAGTATTTACACTGTGCAAGCATCGGGAGCACATGAGCTGCTCTCGCTGCTCTTGCAAAGTGCCCTTGGAACCATGTCTTTTATATCTCAATTAAAGTGCTTTCCCTATGCTCCCTTGCTCTGAGCACGGCCATTATCACCATGGCTCCCAAAAGCATAATTATACCCCCACCCGACACTCCTCCATCACCTCACCGCACCCACGCATGCTGCATCTTGGACTTTGGCAAGCTCACCTCATTCTCTTGGAGCCATCGCAGCGCAATGGGCCGGCGTTCGAAGAGTTCGGCTGCGCGGCATCGGTGAGACAACGCAGCGCAGCAACCCGGCTGAAGAGATGCATTCCTCATCGGGAATGTTCTCAGAAGGAAGAGGCCACCGAGCGTAAAGTGCCGTCAGCAGGTTGCGACAGAGAGACTGGAAAAGAATCTTTACATCTTGAAAAATAATCACTTCTGACGCTGGCATCTTTCCCAACCAAACGTTTGTTTTCTTCCTGGTGGTCCCGTTCATTACTTTGTAATTGGTTTAGCGGTGGCGTCATCATTTGGCCGCATGCTCGTCCCCGCACGGGAAGTGCCTCCGCACCACAGGGTGCTCGTCATTCTGCAAAATGGCACCATATTCGGCGACTGTTATGCAATCTCGCAGCGTAATCATCAGACCTAATGATCCCCGCTCCAGGTCTGCCTCTTCTATTACATTTCGGATGCCATGTTTAACAGTGGGCATCAAACATGGTGGCTTGAAAGCATCATTTAGCTTTCCTCCGAGTCTGAAGAGAAGGAAAGATGACTCAGAAGAGGATATTCGTTCGCAGAATCGCTTTGAGTCTATGCATCACCATTTTGTTCTTTACAGGTTCAAGGAAAGAGTTGTGCACCTCAAGAAGACGAGCGTACTTAAAGGGGACGATAACCCCAAAAAATGCTTTCTAAATATGGTATTCTGATTAAGATTGCGTTTGTGGAATATGAGTTAAGCAGCAAAATCCACAGAGGCGGCTATTTTGTTACCTTTGATGACTGAAAAATGACGTCACAGTCCTCGGGATGCTATCGTAACAACCAATCATGGCTCTTTTCTGATGCTGCGCCACGATTGGTCGTTATCTGAGCCCTGAACAACTGTGATGTCATTTTCAGTTGACGGAAGTGATAAAATGGCCGCCACTGAGTCGATTTTTCTGCTTGACTCGTATTCCACAAACACAATATTATTCAGAAAGCCATATTTAGACACGTAACGGCACATGGAACATATTTTTGCAACGAAAGTTCCGAGGTTGACTTCCCCTTTAAGCACACAAATGAATACATGATCACGTCAAAGAACTTACAACGAAACCTTTGAAACGGGAAAGCTAATTGGACATCCGACTTTCTGGCTGACTTTTTAGATAAGAGAAAAATGTTCACTAGAAAAGTTGAATTAGTATCGTAAACAATTAAGTTTATTCCAGGCAATGAAACGGTAGGCGGTCGAGTCAGGCGACATTAATTCTAAAGAGACATTTCTGTGTTCAGACCTTCAGGTCTTGTGGCCCTGTTAGCCTCAATAAACTTGTCAGTCTCCGCATCACATCACAGCTCACATTGCAGACATACAACATCATTAAAAGTCCATCTTGCTCCACACACTGTCTATGTCGCTTCCCCCTCGGGTCATCGTGAATCATCCAAGAAGGAGAGAAAAAAACTTGAACGCACCATTGTATTTCCGGCTATGACGGGTCCGTTTCTCCAGCAGTGCTAAAACTAGAACACCACCGTCATTTTCCATGAAAAAAAATGCTAATATTTTGTGAGGCAACCCAGTTCCTGTCATCTGAAATTGGCCAAACCATACGAGTTATTCAATTTGTAAATGTACGAGGCTCACAGGAATGCCGAATGTGAAAGAAAAAAGGTGCGAATTGCCGCCACTGAGTCACTTTTCATTAAATTGAATTCATTTTATTCACTCCCGCTCTAAAGTCACTTAAACCATCACCACAAAATGTGGATGTATGAATAAACATTGAGGTGAACGGACAATTCTTTTTTTTTTTTTTGTATTGTCATAACAAAATAAAGAATAGAGAGTGCGAACGTGAGCAAGGACGACTAATTATGAAAAGAGCCAATTACGCGATGCCTGCTTTTGTTGGGGACTAATAATGATGAGGAAAGGAACATCATAATTACAAATTCATACACATGGAGAGAGACAAACAGCAGCATGCATCTTTTCATCAACAATTAAAAGCACGGCCAACCAATCGTGCCTTATCACATAATTCACATTGCGAGCCATTTCGCTGGGAACAAACAACGCCTGCTAATGAAGAGAACGTACTTGAAAAAACATTTATGCCATCAAATCTTCGGTGGGATTGATTATTGCAGCTTGTTACTCTCAAATTATTCTTATAGGATAAACTTGAAAAAAAAAAACGGAGTGGGGGAATCGCAGATCGATCATATATCACATTCTACACGCCTGCAGATTACAAACACGTGAAGTTAATTGATGATAAAAAAAAAACCTGAACAATTTTATTTTGCTTCATCTTATTAGAATGTGAGTGTAAAACCTCTTCACCATTGAATAGAACAACCAAGACGAACTCTGACGGCTTAAAGAAGATTTTCGAGTCGAGCACCTGTCTGAAGTCTCACATTTAAGATGGATAGCAGGCAGCAAGTGGGACACGATCAATAAATTGATGATAACTCAAGATCCTCACGTCAAGAATGAGCATGTGGGCCACAGACTGTAAATTGGCTGTCAGAATGAGAGCCGACACATTTTGATGGCGCGGACGAGCAACGACGGCTGTTTTTGTCTACGTTCTTTTTCAGTTGCCACATCAAAGCACCAAAAGTGACAGCAACGTTAAAATTTGGTCAAATCTTATTTTGTGTCCAAATTCAGCTGGGATGGCTCCATTTACCTGCAAGTGGCAGAAAAAAAAATAAATTAAAAAAAACGTCGCATGAAAGGATAACCGAAATAATTAGTAGTGGTTACGTAACAACTGGTCACTTCTCTCAAGAAGCGTTATCAAGTTCATTTTCTGAAGTGCTCATTTGGGAACGATAATGCGGATTTTCCGAAAATTTGCGACACGTTTCTTTTTATGCACAGCCGAAATGGCTCCATTATAATTTCTTTTTATTGTGAATGTTTTCATTACGATTACAAGTGATAGTAAGACCTTCGTTTGGGATGGAGACGAAAGGTTCAGGTACGCTTCCGAGTCCATCCCATCCTGACGGCCTTGACATGTCCCTCTTCTCTTTGACTGATGGGCCCAGAGGCGAGTGGGTAAAGCGCGCCGCTCCCGCAAAGGTGGAACCTCGGGGGGGGGGGGGGGGGGTTGCCACAGAGGAATAGAACAGACGAGGTGAAGACCGATTGTGAGCGAGCCGGAAGGAAGGACTTTATCATCCAAAGTGTCACTCAGGTGTCAGTCATTGCATCCTTTCCAAGCAGCACCGAGCGAAAACGTCAACTTGAAGCAATAAGGATCGTCGTTGAGGGAAAATGTGCGAGCACTCCATCAAATGTTGAAAAAAAAAATGGGCAAGGAAGAAAGAAGCAAGAAGATAGACGATAAAGTGTCGGGCTTCAAGTTGAAGCAATTCCTGATGAGGGTTTTAAACACGTGATAATTAACTGTAAAAGAAAAAAGAAATTCATGAAGTCATAAAGTAAATATGGAGAACGTAATGGTGTTGAGGTATCGGGGGCTTGTCATGCGTTGACCAGCCATTCGGGAAAATTCACTGATTTCCCCCAAATTCCCGATGGCCACCCAGCCCCTGTCATCCAACACGGCTCCCCTCTACCTGTTGGCCACGCCCACTCGCAAGTCACCCAGGTGCTCCAAATCAACAATCATGTTCTCAGGCAAGAGCCTCCAGCTCTCTCTTGCTTGAATCGCTGTCACGTTGCCGACTCGGATTTTCTTACCTTGTTGTCCGGGTGATCTCGACATTGCAGGGTGAGTTTGTGTCTTTTGCTACCTGTGGATTCCTGAGCACTGAGATTTACCTGTACAGGCCTCCGAACCTCTCCCAAAGATGCACGGACTCTTGTTACTCATCACACCCACGTCAGTTTTCGTGAATTTTGTCCATGTATGACCTTTTCAAAAATGCAGGACCGTCAAGCTAACTGTCTTGCCACCAGAATGATTACAACTTGTACTTTTTGAGAAGAGAGAAATCCTGCAAAGTATTTTTAAAAAAAAAAGTTGATTGGACTGTGTCAACTGAGTCGGAACTGCGAGCTGAAAGTCCCAATGTGTGCTTTTCACTGGTAAGCTGGTAAAAAGTGCTAATGTTGCTGCACGGCAGAACGGTCCCAGTGGTGCTTGTCACCTTCTGTCCCGGCCGTCGCTGTCTGCACCCACGGGACCAACCCAGGAATAATCAGTCATTAACTGGTGCAAGCCCAGGCTCCGCTCCAGAGTGCTGTGTCCCTGCGAGGATCAATAGTCCAGGGTAATTAAAGCGCTGACCGGGGGTGGGGGGGGGTATGTTGCCAGTAAATCCACCGCAGCGACAGGATGCCTGCAGCCACAATGACTACAGAGCTGACACTGAGAATGCCACGAAGCGAGTTTGACTGACCACACGCCTGAGAAAGGCCACATATGAACCGAAACATCGCCCAAAATGAGACCTGAGCGTATTCCTTCATGACCGGATGTTTTTGATGCGTCTGTGATCACGGAAGGGGTGCCAAGCGAGTGAGTTGGCGAAGATGCGGTCATAATTGGCAGAGATAATCATAATGGTGGTGATTTCGAGTTTTGTGCTGCACACAAACACGCCAAGATGAATTGTATCCGAGCGGAGAGTCAAATCTGTTGAGCTGTCGGGACACGTGGTGATTTCGTATGGTGATTTAATTCCTCTAAGCTGCTTTAGCATGAGTGATGTTTTGTTTGAAAAAGAGAGAGGCAAGGTGTGATGTGTGAATTAGCTCGGCTGCTTTTCACATCCAAAATTCGGGGGGATTTTGACGTTACAAATCCTTGCCTCTCGTAGTTGATAAATCCAGAGACTTCCTTAATTATATCGTAGAAGAGCAAGTCAAAAAATATCTCCACCGAGATGTGAAAGACTCATTGGCTGTAATATAAAAAAAAAAATGATTTCAGTTGTTAGGCTAATTGGGCACACAAGGCCAGGTTGCTTCGGATACTTTTTTTCCTTAGTTTAAAAAATTAAATCACCGCCATTTTGTCACTGCTTCATAATTGCTTGCTGGTACATTTGTTTGATCTTAAAGATTAAAGTGAGGCCAACTATGCTAAAAAGTAAGAATTCAAGAAGAATATACTTTTTCACGGCACTGTAAAATGAAACCCAAAAGTTAAATGTATCCGGATAAAAATGTATAGATCATGTTCCATCCATCTTTGTTCATTTCTAACGAGACAAACGTTGAAAGAGGGCGGTTGCATTGGCTTCTTTGTTTCCGCCGGTCGAATTTTCTCATCAGAGAGATCTACTCTCACGAACTGCGTAAGAGATCAAATCGAAGCACTTGACAGAATTCTCCGACTAACACAGCTGTGAATGATGTTGTTTGTTTGCAGACATGCCGTCTTAATTCCCCAGCATTCGCATGCTCCACCGCTTTGTTTAATCTGATCCATTAGTGCCCCTCACTTCTTTTTTTTTTTTTTTCAATCAAGGACACCCATGGATTGTTTTATAAAAATCCAGCTCTTTACTTCCAGTAAACTATCAGTGCAAGAGGCGAGGACGTGTCGCCAAAGATGCCGACGGTTTTTGTGTCGACTGATGAATAATTAACGCCTACATCTGATGGCATATCACCTTCTCTATAAGAATCATTAACTAACACAGTCTCGTGTCAAAGGGGACCGGGCAAGTCATTTGTCACAGAAAGTGCCAGTCTCCCCGAATTTATTACTGGAAGGTGTCAGCTGTCATCCAAAGAATCTTCACAAAAAATTGCAAGTGTGAGGTTTTTTTTTTTTCTTTGATTGTGAGCTACTTGAGTGACAAGGTCTCGTTTGGAGGAGAAGAAAATGTCATTATTAGGTTAGCCCGACTGGCATTTCGAATCACACAAAAAAAAAAAACAATTTTTTGTGCAAATTGTCCTTGTCATGTTCTATTTCCACGTATTATTAAATTGACGATTGATTGTGCTGAACATTGTCACATAAAATAGATCGGTATTTAAAAATGTCAGCATTAAAATTCACTCTGAAAAATTCTTTGTTTGTTTTTTAGCACAAGTTGCAATGCCTCCAAATCAGGAGGACGTTTCTTGATTGACACTTCAGAAATAAGGAGACAAGCTTGGTAATATTGTTCCCCGTCTGTTGTCATCTTGTGCCTAAAAGCGGAGACAAATTGCCACCAAATTTCACATGCAGATTCCCACGCTTGTCCACTTCAAATTGTGAAAATCTGATCGTGATCAGCACAATAAAGGGAGTGGAACGAAACGGAAAGATCTGTGCTCGTCTTCTCGCTTGTGTAACCAGGCTGTGGATCGCGCAAATTAAGGTTGGCAGGCAGCAGTACGATATCTTTCATGTTTTCCTCTTCAGACTGACAAATGAGAAGTGATTGCGTGAGTGAATCAATAAAAAAGAAAAATCAAAAACTCCAGAGACTTCATAAAATTTTAGTGTAGCAAAATGTTCGAAAACCATAAAATAAATAAACTGAAAAAATAATCGCTGCCGGGGTTCGTGTGCGCATTGATGCACTTGTCCGCTTCAGGCTGTGGAAGTGGAGAGGCAAATGATGCGGTGTTTTGGATTTTTGCTCATTCCTAAAAAGCTGTAAAATCACTACAGATTATTTTAGGGGGGGTGAATTTGAGTACTGATGTAATTTTTGAATGCATCCCTATTATAAAAGTCCACGTGTCCGTTTAATGTTTTTTTTTGGACCGAGCAGTCGTTACTACAAAGGAGCTTCATGACATTTTACAATTGATAATAATGAAAAAGTCATTTCTGTGCAATGTTCACGCTTGACACAAATGCCTTCTTTAATTAAAATGGATTTTATTTTCTTCCTGCTGGCCTACAGCCATTTTACATGTTTATTCTTCACAATGATACTTCTCAAAGCTTCCCTGCTGAGTTCTTCATTTCTGTTATTTTGTTAAACTTGCAAGAGCCATTTAGAAAATGAGAGTTGACGTGTTTCCCAACTGTGGAGGTTCTATCATGGCAATTTTTACGAATAGACGCACTAATGGACTATATTAGGCGGAGATGCATGGTGGTGGAGTGGCTGGCAGATTGCAGGTTCACTCTTCGCTACTGTTGAAGACTTCTTGCTTTCAGAAGCAGTTCATTGAGGAGTCTGCTCATTTGCGATTCGTATCTATTTCCTTTTGCGCCGAGGCTATCTGTACTTTCTGCATTGGAAATGGCTTCATGTTGACCATCGCAATTGGGCCTTTCAGCACGCATCTCGGCTAATAATGCCAAGAAGCGTGGCATGGACATTTGCAACATAGAATTGAGCGGTGTGAATTGACAAATGTGATGCCAATAGAATATAACATCTTACCAAGGAAATCAAAGTACGTTTCAATCACGACCAATAAAATCTCCGACACAGACTGACCTTCTGATGAGATGGACTAATCATCAGCAAGTGTTCACGGAGATGAATCTTTCTTTATGGCCTCTTTGTATTACGTCAATCGATTTAGTGAGCCCAGTGCCGCTAATCTGAGCGGAAGTGCCATCGCAAATTTAATAACAATGATCTGCTGTTCTTTTTTTTTTTTTTTTTTGATGGTCAGCTAAAATTATGAAATGTCCAATAATCATTTTTCAACTTGTAAGGGCCCACCATTTCGAAGCCTTTCCAGAAACTTGACCTCTTACTAGGTTGGTCATTCTATGCTCTCCCGAGGTCATTGATTATTAGAACTGCTGATCGAACTGATGTTCTTTCCATTAGGATGTACGGCAAAACTTTATCCATCGTTGAAGGAGGCAAAGAATGACAGAGGCTGCGGGAGCGGAGGTTTATTGATTGTGTGGGACAGTGACTCTGATGGCTTTGAACAGCTTTTGGATCGACAAGTCGTCTCCAGGCGAACAATGCATTTGATCTCATTGTGGGGGGGAGAAAAAAAAAAAAAAGCAGCCAAAGGGTACGTCAGGTTGCAGCAAACATTCCAGAGCTCAACAAAAACAAGAGTGGGGATTTACTATGATGCCCAGTGACATTTCAGAACATCTCGCTGACCATTTGATTTCATCAGTTATGCATACTAAAAAAATAAATACGAGAGAGACTGTCGATTATTGACATCGTTGAAAAATCAACCCCAAAATGTTCTGTAATGCCATGGAAATGAAGCTGTTGCTAAGTACTTGCTCGCTTTTACAGGCTGCATTTGTGCGATTTGCCTTGTTACAAGCCATCATAAACGATTCAGAAGTTATGTTAAGTTAGAATTGCAAAATGCATATAAATTTGTTTTGGATTAACAAGCATTTTGACAAATTGTTGCCTACATTGTTTGAAATGTTTGTTTTCATTCCTGAATATTAGCCCATATCTTGTTTCAGTTAATGATGCCAATTAATCATCGGTTTGTTTATTTATTTACGAGACAGTTGTCGGGATAATTAAGTGCATCGCATCCTGGTGCGCTCGCCGCTCACCCTCCCATTCACAAAGAATTTTTTTTTTTTTTCAGGGTAAATCATCTCCAGCCACTCCTGTCTTATGTCGCCTGCATCATATGATTGATTAATCAAGTCCCCACGAATGAAGTCGCCGCCCAAATCTCGTGAAACGACACTTTGATGAAGACCCAATCTGGCGGTGGACACGAAAAGGTGATTGAAATTCATTGCTTTTGAATCGCTGTCATTTAAGTGCGGGTCAAAATTGGCCAAGAGTGGCGCGTCTTTCCAAAAGCTCCAATTAAAAAAAAGGAAGCCGATGATTTCCTGCCGTCAACAAAGACAGGCAGCGACTCTCTAATCGTCGGCGCTCATGTGTTGAAGAATCAATTTGTATTCAAATGGGACGGCAGCAAGTGAAGACAACGTTTCAATCAAAATCTTATCACGGAAATGAACTTGAAGTTTTTGTCATCTTTTTTCCTCGTCTGCATCCGAACAATAATCAGGTTGCCGAGCATTTTCGTTCAGTTCAATGGGAGAGAAATACACAGCAGATTTTAGATTTTCATTTTTTTTTTCTTGTATTAAACAACATGGTGTTTATCGTGAGGAATACCTTCCAGGTCCATTTGCTATGAGGAGATCAGATAAAAAATTTGTTGGAATAATTTTACCCTTCCCGCATGCGTTTAACACGTTTAAAATGTATTCAGGCTAATTTATTAAAAGTCAGATTTTAGCACCTTGTTCTCATGCTTTTTAACTTCTTTGTTCATGCTTCCGCTATGCTAAGAACAAATATTTGATTGCATGTATATTTTTTTTTTATATATTTGAGTCTAATGTATGTCATTCTCTCTCTTGTAAATATTTATGTTTGGACCAATATTGGATTACCATAAACCTTGCATGACGTCATGGCATTACCAAGTATCGGTCCTCGGTATCGGGAGCGAGAGGTGACGTAGGTGTGTCGCGTCGGGTCCCTGCACAATTTAAGAGACGTCTTTATGAGATGGTAACTGAGGCGGATGCTAAAGGCCTTCTCCAAATTGTAATCTCCGATTGCGAATGGGTCACTGGACGTGTACAGCGACGATGGAAACGGCCGAGGAACAGATGAACAGAGCGCGCTTTTATGTTTTATCCCTGAAACACACACAGATGTGGTCAGGTGGCTTTGAAACGACGGAGTCAATTAGCTCGTCCATCTGGTGCGACGGTGATTTGGAGAGTTGCTTGTGACGAGAAGGTCTCAAAGGAAACGAGTAGAAAACCTTCTGAACACCTGACTGACTGATTTGCTGCTTGTGATAGCTTGAGCAGAGCGAAAGGTTTCCAATGAGACGGGGATAGAGCACCTGATCCAAAACACGGCGCTAATTAAGGGACTCCCAAAATTAGATTCACATCATTGCACCTTTTTAAATGTTCTGTTGTGTCTGCCAGCACGAGAACGCTTCATTTGCACTCATGTGACATTGGCGACTGTTTTTAATGACAAATATGATGCAATCAACGGAAGTCAATCATGCTTTGAATGAAAAATTGACAATAAACTTTAATATCATGCATAAACAGAATCAGAATGGAGTGAACATGTAAACACCACTTGGGTCTGAAACTTTAAATCTCTTTACTGTGATGAACTTTCTTCAATCAGCGAGGATATTGCACTTGATTCAGTTTTAAGTTGTTATTATTAAGAATGTACCGTCTGTTACACATTTAACGAGCAGAAAACGTCCCTTAAGAAAGATTGGCCAGACTGCATTAACTGAAACTACGCTATCCTTCCCGTGGTGACTCACTCAATGACTCGCGTCGTGTTTATCTTTGAAAAATCCATCCGGTTATGCTTTTAAAAGGGAAGTCAACCCAAAAATTTTCTTGAAAAGAATATGCTCTATGAGTTATGAATATGAGTTAAGCAGCAAAATCCACCCATTTTTAGCCATCTCATTGGGCGGCCATTTTGTCACTTTGGGCCGCTGAAAATGACATCACGGTTGCTCACGGCTCAGCTCATGACCAATCATGGCGCAACTTCAACAAACAGGTGAGCTGTGATTGGTCGTTACCTGAGCCCTGAGCAACTGTGATGTCATTTTTAGTCGACAGAAGAGACAAAATGGCCGCCCGCTGAGATGGTTAAAAAAAGGTGCATTTTGCTGCTTAGCTCATATTCCACAAACACAATTTTAACCAGCATGCCATTAGAGAAGACACGACTTTTTAAATTGGCCCCAAAAACTCCATATTTGTTCTACCACAAGGCATTGTTAAACAGAGCAGGCGATTTTAAACACTTTACAATATTTTTTGAGGGATAAAAAAAAAGCAAAAAACCTACACTTAAACAGGTGGACTGAGCTGAAGATGAAATTTAGCAAACTGTGAATTAGAAGAGCCAAAAGCCAGCGACATGCTCGTAGAAGATTACATTTTATTATTCAAAAAATCAATTTCACCTTTTCATGTTTTCTATTCTACAAACCGTCTTTTTTTGTCTTAACACAGACATATTTTCTAGCCACTCCTTACATTGCTTATTATTACAATGTAATACAATATAACTTTATTTATATAGCACATTTTACAACAGCTGGAGTTGTTGTGAAATACGCTTTCTTTATGTTAGTCTGGAATGATACATCCTCATCATTATTTTCTTTACGTTGGTGTTTCTTTTGAAACCAAAGTGTGACGACTTTTTTTTTTCTTTTATATGAGAACATCTTGACAAAGGGCGCCTGGTCAATATGATGCGGTGGGCTTCCAGACCGCTGTGAATAATCCAAGTCATCAAAGTTGCTTTAATGCAATATGAGGGCTTTACAAAGGTCACCTGCAGATGTGCCATTTCTTATAAGTCCTGTCCCCTCCTCTGGCCAGACAGTCGATAAAGGTCACAGCAGACTACTCTCTTGTCGACAAAAATATGACAAAGGGATCTGCCAGGATATTTCGACAAATTAAAAAAAAAAAAAAAAAAAATGAACACAATCTGAGTCCACGGCTTGCCTGAAACCAACATGGCTGCTTTTGATTCAGTGTGAGCAGCGTTTTCTCTTCACCACAACACTGATTTTGAAACTGAAGATCCGAATATTCATCCTCCATCCCTTTAAAAATATAACATCCATCTTTTTCGATAGCATTTGTCCACTTTTGGGTCGCCGGTAACCGGAGCCGAGGGACTTTGAGCGAGAGGCGGGGGAATGGCGCTATTTAGAAATGTATCAAAATGTATGCATACCTTCTCACCCAATTCCTGAGGGAGCAGCATTTCTAATTATTCTTCTTTTGCTTATCCTGACGGTGCACCACTGTTCGACTCCCACCCTTCATGTTTGGGCAATATTGTATTTATGCAGCATATTTGCATCATATATAAGCGTGTGCGCTGTTTCGATGCCATGCCGTGTGCCCTCTATTAATTTCTTTTGCATTTTGGCTCAATGACGACATCACTCAGGATTCATAATAGTATGCATGGATTTACACATCTCTTGATAAGACGCAATTCATTGTTTCAAACGACTTAAGATGAATGACAGGCAGGGCATGCATGACTTTTTAGAATAATTACGATAAAACACTGCCCCTCGCGACCGTCAACATCATGGCCAATTCGGACAAAGATCACTGTGGAATCAGGCTGTTCCATTTTCTTTAAAGACAAATCAACAATGATGCTCACGGTGAAGTCCCTTCAAGGTCTTCACAGTTGGCTAGGAAACACGAATTGCAACGTGCTGATCAGCACTTTGTTCCCTTTGCTGCTTTTTTGCAACTCCGCTCACAATCGCCTGTAATGGACGTCTGGGGAGGCCATTTTTGTTCAAATTGCATTTAAACCAAACACTGCACGCTCTTTTTTTTTTTTTAAAGAATGCTTTTGGATCCAGAGCTTGCTGCATGAGTTTTCCGATTTGACATGCAGGTCTGCGTCATGCTGCATGTGACCTTGAAGATGTGCGCCGCAGAATGACAATTTGTCTCAAGTTGCGCCACATTGAAATGATGCCGCACGTAGTCCAATGCAATTTAGATGAAGTTGAGTGTGGCCCAGGCAGAAAAAATTCAGAGCGTCGACATGTGCCTCGATGCCAAATATATTTCATTCATAAATATGACAAGAACTGGCATCAAACATTCTGAATCGATCCACTGAGTGAATTATTATCAAAGGTGGGAATTTTAAAAAATGACAAATGTTGCTGGTTCCTTTTTTTTTTTTTAATATATTGAAAATGAATGTGTGTAAGTTTTTACGCATGTGCCCAGCTGGCCATCTAATCATAGAGCGCCCACAGAGGAGAATCTTTCCATTCATCACAATTGTTTGCATCACATTGCTCGTTGGTAAAAGAATTTGCGGCCTAAACTTTTTTTTTTATTTATTTAATTCACAAATCAAATGAAACTTTTATATGAGATACAGATACTTTTTTTTTTTTTTGCCACAAACCGCCATATTTTTTTTGCAATTACAAAGGATGTTCTCATTTCAAAACACAAAAACCCATAAATAGCCGAGGGTGGTGTATAAATAAAACAATCTGCAATATTCTTCTTCTTATTTTTTTTAAACAATTAATCTTTCGCGATTAGTAATTTAATGTGTTGATTTTCTCCTTCTACCTATTCTTTGATGACCTTTAAATTGACTTGTTTATGAAGATGATAAGGACCCCTGACCCTTAAATAAGGAGCTGTTGCGATGCTGGTACTTCGGGATTTATTGTTTTCTCAGTCTCAAAGAATAAATGCTTGCCCGCAACACATTTTTTTTTTTTTTTTTGTAAAAGTTGTGTCTGTCTTACTGGCATCTTCATCGGCACCTCTTCAAATTTCCTGCTGATATCCAGTGTGGCATCTTCAGTTTCCAGTTTTGTCGGTGTGTGTGAATTAAACAGCTCGCTGGTGCGAGATGACAAGCTGCAGCAAAGGATGCTCTCAAGGAAAGTGACGCGCGTACATGAAAGCTTTCCTTGACAAAGTCAAAGAAATGTACGGCCGACGTTTGTGCTAAAAATTCTCAGCCCCGTACCAATCGTACGTCCCCTGAGCGCCGAGACATTTATTATTAATCGAGGAAATCACAGGAAGCTTTTAATTGGAGATGCTCGAGTGGGTGTCTCAGACGTAAGCCGGGTGCTGTCACTGTCAATCTGCAAACGAGCCCGGCTCGGAGGAAAACGACGGGATGTCGCACTTTCATGTGCACCTCCTGTTGACTGAGAAGGATGTCATTTGAAGATCTCACCACCGCTTCTGATTAGCAACACCAAGTCCCGGGCTGCAGCATACTAATTTGGGAATCACCAGAGGCGGCCACAGAGTCGGCGGCACCATATGCAAATGAAAGCAGAGACTCAACCTGTCTGTCAGTCATGTCCAAAATTAGGGATGACCGCCCATAATGACTTGCCTCAGCAGATGCAAACGAGATGTATTGAAGGATATATTTAAGTGGTTTGCAATCAAAGGCAACCGTCTGCACGCATGTGACGAATGTGAGCAGGCAAGCATCCATATTGGCGGAAAAAGAAAATCACTCATATGTGATTTCCATCCCCATTCGTCCGTCTTTTTTATTTGCATAATGATAGTTGATAGATGCCATCATTAATGTAAAAGTCGGCCCACTGCAATGGGAACATAATGTAGCTAATGACCGGGATGACTTTTAGATGTATTTTGTCGCTTCCTGTCTGCATCAGAATTTGAGCACGTTTCACATTTACTTTCGCGTTCAACACAGATCAAGTGCGTCACCTTTTTGACATACTTTGCCTTCACGCTGCAACGTGAGCTGTGCACATTTGTGCTTACATCGATGCAAGCATAAAGATTTTGTGTGTGTGGGTGTGTAACGTCGCTATTTCCATTTTGTTTCTTCCTGTTGCCCGTTCATGAACCAGTCTTGGAAAATGTGAGCGAAGCTACGACTGCACTCCAACGACCCGCTACCTTCCGGTGTGGAGTTTGCATCTTCTCCCCGTTCCTGCGTGGCTTTTCTCCGGGTACTCCGGTTACCTCCCACATTCCATGGATTGGACACTCTGACTTGCCCCTTGGTGTGAGTGTGAGCGTGTTGTTGTTTGTTCGTTTTCGTGTGCCCTGCGATTGGCTGGCGACCGGTCCGGGGTGTACCCCGCCTACCGCCCGAAGACAGCTGGCATAGGCCGTAGGACGCCCGTGACCGTCGTGAGGAAAAAGCGGCTCGAATAATAAACGAATGGATGATTCTAATGGCAAACATTTTTCTTAAATGAAATAAAAAGAGACTGAATTGGACCCAATGAATCTGCAACGCAGTTGCCAAGCAGCACAACAATGGGAACGACTTGAAGTGAATATCACGCGTTCCAAAATGGCAACAAAAAGTTTGTAAATGTTTAATCAGGGTCTTGGTCCCACTGACGCTCTGGTCACTGAGCTGGCTGGCATGAAGCTATAAAAAGTTTCACATCTCTCACATATTGACCCACTTTGCCTGACAGCACACACACACATCAAGTTCTGTACTATATATAATTGGTGTGTGAGTTGTGTTGGTGAGCATGTGTTTTCACGCCCTTCTTTGCCACCCGAATGGCTCGCCAGAGGCGTCCAGCGCCTTACCTCATTCGCCCTCATCATTGCAACTTGGGACGGGACTGACAGGCTCATTTTCCCCACGATGCACGGTGCAGCTCAGCAGCAACGTCTCCGTGCTAGCAGGCACCCAGAGTGCTTTTATAATTAGCCGCTTGCTCTCTGCCTTTAATGTGCCAGGAGTCTCTCTCGCACTTTCTATCGCTTGGCATATGTGTAGCATATGCAAGCTACCACGGATGATAATTGTGGCTGTACGCTGTTTTGTGTTGACTTGGTTTCACAGTTCTAAGCTGAAGTGTGGTGAAAGAAGAGGGGGAGGCGCTCTCGCCATCATGTGTTGATAGCGCTCACCGTCTCGCAGCTCAGTGGGTGAGAATTGGGCCGGTGGCTGTTGGCTGATTGCTTGGATGTGAAATGATTGTGTTTTAAGTGGCTCAGAGGCGAGCAAATTGGCATGGACAGCCGAGCTTAGGTTAACTATCTGCTGCTAGGGCCGGGAGATACATTTTGTCTTTCCGCTGGTGGCCACATGTGTTATGGGGAAGTGAGAATGCCGGTTGCAGCTGCAGATGTAAAAATGTCTGAAGGTGAAAATGAAACAGGGGAACGCCTTTGAAATGGAAGGACAGCAAGTTCACGTTCCTCAATCTTGGGGGGGAAAAAATGGCCCTTGATGGGTGCCCTAAAAAAGGGACATGTCACCTTCCGTAGAGTGTTTAGGATAGGCGCTGGATTGGCGTGTTGAAGTTCTTGTCGATATCCAGCATCCCCGCACAGCCATTGAAGGAGAGGGAAGCGCCATCCCAAAGGCCGCTATCAAACTCCTGATCAACTCCATGCAAATATTGCACGATTTGTCGCAAATGACGATCACGCCCACCCCACCAACCTCAAATCCCCCCACTCGAGCAGAACTCTGCAATTTTCGAGTGGCCTTTGATTGTGGGCAACTTAAGGAACAATTGTGGAGTGTCGACTCAGCATCTTGATATGCCAAACCTGTAAACTGGGCTGATTATCCGCACAAAGAACTTGAAGAGTTTTAGACACTTTTGTGAACAACATTTGACATTTTCTTTTGCACATCAAAAAAGGCTCAGATGTTTAAGTTCAGCTCATGATAAATAGCTTTGACATTTTTGCTCAGTACAGAGTTCAAATGGCACCAGATTAAAAAAAGTGTGTGAGGATATGAAAAAAAAATAAATAAAAAATAATTGTTGCTCTACATAAAGAAGTTTGCGAACACCCTGGAAGTGAACACATGGGTCGTCGTGCCGACAAAAGGGGTGGGAAAATTCCTTAATGGAGCCTTGAATGTCTGGGCTGGCCAAGCATGTCTCCAGACGTAAACGCGAATGAGAAGGGTGCGGGAACCCAAAGGGCGTAAATATCCACCAGTTCTGTGATGTCATCGTGGAGGAGTGGAAGCCTAATAATGTGCCGCAAAACAGCCATCTTGAAGAACATGGATGACGTTTCCAAGGCATTTGTGTGATTAACCCATGAAGTCACACTTTCCTTCTTGCCTTTTCGGACAGACGGCATCGATGCTCATCCATGCATACACAAAAAGAACATCCACAGAGTGCACAAGTGGAAATGGAGCCATCAATTAGATTTAAAAAAACGACTCTCTGTGTATGAGCCAGCAGCTGTTAAATCGGTCAACCCTAGCAACAGCCCCCCCCCCTCCTCCTCTGATGAGGGGGCTCGTCTCCGCCGTATGTTCTAACCTGGAAAACGGCAAAGAAAGTCAGATGTGGCCTGAAGCCGGAGTTTGTTTTATTCCGTGTCGCTGTGGACAGAGATGGAGGAAGAGAGGATGAAGGTGGGTCAGCAGAACCTCGGGGCCCCCAGGAGAGATGGCCCCGGGACTCGGGGTCGAGAGATGGAGCCGTTACAAATGGAGGTCCGCGATTTCCTCCGGCAAAGGCCGACCAGGCCATTTCCTTACTTGCTCCGCTTTCTAAATCTATAAAGTCGAATCGGGAGCGCAGAACCTTCACCAAGGCCGAACAATCCTCATTTGGATTCACGTACGGAGAAAAGCGTCTCCTCCAACTCGAGAAGCCAACTCGGAGCCTTGGACTGACGCAAATGTGTTCAACGTATGCATTCCCATGCTGCCCTCCAACAAGGCCAAACAATTCTTATTTGGATCAGAACCAAATTGTTCACCTTGACACACGGACCGCCACTTGCGCGGCATAATCATAATCATCTCATAGAATAAATCAGCTGTATGAAATATGACGCCTTTACAAAAATGATAACGTTCAGTTTCGATTGATATAACGCATCAGGAGACAAACAAAGAGTCATTAAGAGCCGACCTCCTCGGTGAACGTAATCACACAAGTGTCTGCATACTTCCTAAACGTATTTGAGTGCGAGACGTCGCTTTCATCCTCTCAATAACTTGATTCTTTGAAGTGGTCAAGCCAGAGGAGCACATCGTGACGTTTGATGTGAAAGCACCGCCATTGCCTCTGCAGAACGTTTTCAAGGGATTTAAAAACTAACAAGCAAGCAAGTAAAGTGGGAGTGGGAACGCGACAAAAGAACTTTAACGAGCAAACGTCAGAGTGAGAAGCGCAAACGAGACGCTGGTGACTTCATTTGCAGGTGTGGCTTCAACATTTCTCCGGCTCGGTGGCGTTAGACCGAAGTCTACCCTACTGGGAAAAAGATGGATGTGTGAAGATTCAAGGGAACGTTCTTCTCACCTTGCATGCGGGCGCAGTTTGCCAACCAACCTGCAGTATTTCGCAAGATGCTTGTCTTCGCTCACTTGTCGGAATTCACAGAATACACAAAAGTGGCAAGTCGCTCACTCACTTGACGTCCATTTTGGCAAACGTAGAAAAGAAACACAATAGTGCCACGGAGCCGGCACAATAATTACTGAGAACAACGAGGCAAAGTGCTGTCATTTGCAAAAGTGCAGGATAATAGCAGAGCGCGTGGTTCAATCAAGATCACGTGAGATGTTGGCCATGCGCACACACGGGGACGGAAAGGAATCTTTTTTTTTTATTGCAAATGATCGCAAGCTTAAGGATGAAGAAAGTGCGAACGAGAAGACTGCTTTCCAGCCAATCACAGGGCGGAGCCAATTGGAATGAACCAAGACGCTCAATTGTGGGGCGCAGTGGGGGGGGGGTGCATTTCACACACGGGCCTTCAGTGAAGTCCTACTTCGTCCGATTTGAATACGTACCTCTCATCGCCACTGCCTATCAAATCTGAAAGCTCATTGGCTTTGACAGAACAGATGCCCGCACGATTGTATCTGAAGGCCTCGAACGAATAGTGCGTGCGACTGGGATTATGAAATCTGCCTGGCAACACGAGCTCGCTGTATTCTGATTGGATAAAAACTCAAACCTACAAATTCAACGCCAGGATATAATATGACATGGATGTGAAGAATATGATCATGATTTCTTGATGATGTTCGGCCAGCAAAGAAGGCCTTGAAGGCCTTGACCGCCCACCACTGGTGGGATCTGAGAAAAAAAGAAGTTGCTTATCGGTTTTCAAGCAAGTACCGTTGGAGCTTGGAGCTTAAGGTGAGACAAAGCGCTCTGTTCACACGGAGTTGTTTCAGGTGAGAACTCCACTCGGTGACTTGCACGACTATTTTTTTTTTTTTCATGAGACAATTTGGACAATGTTGCAAATGTCCAAAAGCAAATGAACTCCAACTCTAATTATAATTTTCCATTACAAGTTTAAAAAGTGCTCCCAATTATTGCATTTGTTGATTTAAATATGAAATGGTTACGTTGGGACCCATTTGGCCCAAGACTGCCATTGCCGCCTTTTAATGTAATCCGGTGCCGAAACACAAAAACAAAAAGTGTTGCATTGCCGCTAAATGTGAGCTGTAGACACAAGCAGCTATTTAATTGCTGTGGGTGCTGTTTTATATTCGGACGGCGTCATCCTCATAATGTTCTGTCTACTTCTGTCTCTTGCCTAATGTTTCACTCTGTCAGTGCACCCCTCTTTGGAATTATGATTAAAGCGCACACACACATAAATATATTGCAGTGGATGGAGCTTTGGAAAGATAAATCTTCCTGCTTGTTGTGAATATTTTCACATGATTTTTGGTGCTTGCCTTCAACCTTTTTTGTACCTCTTGGCTGCCTGTAGACGAAATCCATAAGCAGCTTCTCCACCAATTTTTTTTCGTTTTTTCGTTTTCATTTTTGGAATGCAAGAGCTTTTTCCAAAGTGAGTCCGTAACGCTTTCATAAGCACTGCCTTGAGTGCAGGGAGAGTGGATGATCGGTAAAGTTGAGCCATTATCGCATTCTTTTCCCATTGCTGACTTTGTGCGGGTGGACTGAAAAGTGGCGAATCAGAAGGGCCGCAGAGGCCCTCAGTGCAATTTTAATACTGACAAAATAAAATGACACCCAGGAATAAACGAAGGCACATACTTTATATAGAATTTTATTTACAATGCAACTGGTAACATTTAATGTATTTCTTTTTTAATCATTTCTCAACGCTACTTTATTTCAATCAAATATTATTATTATTATTATTATAATCATTATAATAATAAAACCACCCGTATATTGCAATTCATTGTTGGTGCCGCTATATGGCAGATTTATCAAATCTTCTTGTTTTTGCACATTTTTAGGGTTTACGAGAAAGATTTAGAATTTTGAATTTCCCTTTAAAATGTGACTTTTACTAAGTTTAAAGTCACTGTAAAGTGAAAACAAAGTATCTAATAAATTTGACACGTCACAGAGAAGACGCTTGTTTAAAAAGCCTGCCTAATCTGTCATGATTAAAAAAAAACACACACACAACGCCAAACGAGGGTCGGATGCCCGGCCACTCATCTCTGTAATTTTGAGTCCAAATAATTTGATTGGCAGGTGGAGGGTTGAGCAGGTCTCTAGTTTTCAAGATCTATTTTTGGGGGTTTTCAGTTTGGTTTTATGATGGCCATAAACTTTTTTTTCTAATCATTTGGCATGTCGGAGGTCATGTTTTTGATGTTCAAGGTAGTACGTTTTGACTTTTTTGATTTTCAAAGCCGGATTTTTCTTTTCTTTTTTTTTTTCAAGAGAAACCATGAACATAAAAAAGGTGTTGAGACTAACACAGGTGATTTGCATGCTCACAAAACACACACGAGCAACTCATTTGGGTATGAAGTGCAAAAGTAAACATTCTTTTGAGGCAGCAGCACTTCACCTTAGGTTCTCTGTGCTTTCCACCTCCTTCACATTTTGCTCTCAGGAGACCACGCTGTTTGCACCACTTCTCTTTCCGTTCGCGCTGAAGTAAAGGCTGTCTATTTTGGTGATTCCCCGTAGGATCAGGATTGTACAGAGAAAGAGCTCTTTTGATGAGCTTTTTGTAGAATTACCTCCTCGCCTCTAATTTCATCTCCCTTACAGGAGGAGCGCACAGTCGCCATCTTTTTTTATTGTATTTTTTTTCCATGATACAAGAACAGAAATGTGTGCTAACGATCGGATGAAGCCGAATGCTAGCGTGTCGCGTCTGCGGGAAATGGGCTTTGCCGTGCTCGGTGATCAATGGTATCGAGTGTGCCGAATGAATGGCGAGGAGAAGAGAGAAAGAGGAGGGGAAAGTGAACTTTGGAGCCAAAAGCAAATGGCATCAGTAACCGCCGCAGCCCCGGGATGAGGGCAGGCTCAGTCAGCCGTAGCATGCAAGTTGTATAATTAATTTTGGAGAGCAATATCAAGCGATATAATTGAGCGGTCCCCACTAATGACGAGCTTCTGTGTTGTCACTGGTGAGGCACTAATTGATGGGAGAATGATGGGCTAAAGTGGAGCGGGGGTCGGGCCTGTGCGGGATCTGATGAGGGAAGTGCGGCTCGCACAGACCAGAACGCATTTTTCAGCTTGGTTGCGTTCTATTAGACAGGTTTTATTTAGTTTGGCCGGTGACTCACTGTCTGCTTTCATTCACACAAAGGCCCATTGGTGTGTGTGTGAGAAGCTGCTTCACCATCATTTACCCTCACATGAAAGAACATAGAGGGTGAAAAAATAGCAAAAAAAAAAATCACAGGAGTCGGCATGACGGGGATGGAGGGAGTTGAGGGGTTGCACAGGTCGCGTTGGGAGTTTCGATTGGGGAAAGCGCAGGGTCAACGATTTGTGAAGTGAGGGGGCTGTGAGGAGGGGTGCCGGTGAAATCAGTTGAGGGAATAATGGGACAGCTAATTGGTTTTGACAAGTTTGGCCAGCTGGAAGTAACGGCGACCTTTTTAAAGCCGAAACAAGAGAATATCCAGCAAAACGAGGAGATAATCAGGGGTGCCGTTCGGGAGCCAAATGAAGGACAAAGGTGTGGGGGCGCCCGAGCCATAACGCGGAGCCTGCTCATGACCCTGATGAGTCTGTGGAACAGGAACAGTACTCTTGTACAGCCACTAGGGGGCAAAAAAACCGAAAGGACCTGAAACCCTCTTTGAGAAACTAGTTTTTTTTTATCTTTATCTCTGGCAAGGATTTTTTGCCTTACAAAAATGTGTTTAGGTTGGCTTAAGTGTATTTTAATAAGTTTGCTTGTGGCAGGTTGAAACAAAAACTAACTATTAATTTTCCTGTATTGCAACTTTATATCCCCCACAAGAAACAGCGGCTCACTGCACTTAAAAATGATAGTTTTGTGATTATTTCCTGTTTTACAGCGGCTGTAGAAAAAACTTGTCCCTGATTCAGCCGAAGACGGTGGTCATTATCGATCGGCAATGTGGGACTCGTCAAGAAAAAGACGTGGCCCCGAACGGCGTGCTGTCACATCGGCGCCGCTGGCAGCCTGATTGATGGTCAGCTCTCGGCATCCACAGAGGAGACGCGCTGAGGCAACTCAATGATGTGTTTAAACACCAAAAGATGATTTGCTGGCTTGCGGGCCTGCGGGTCAAGCAGGTCGCCGTTGCAAAATCCCATTCTTAGTTGAAACAAATGTCAAGAAAGGCACTCAAGGTTTGATCGAATATGCAAAGCGACGGGAGCAAAGAAAAAAGAAAGTCCGAAACGTGGAAGTCGGGCCTGAAAATGACAACTGATATCCTCAAACGTGCTGACAGCCGCGTGGCTCCGTAAACCTTTTCACATGTAAATATGCAAAGAGAAAAAAGAGACAAATGACTGATGTGAATAAGAAACAAAAACAATCTGGGCCCGAATCGGAGCTTTTAAACATTCGCATAGGTTTGATTGTACACAACAAATCCCATTTATATCCGATCCCAAACAGGTCACTTGTTTAAAAGTAAATTGGAATTAAAATCTTCATCATTGATGGTGTAGCACTTCTCGATTTTATCGCTTTCCATTCAACTGTTGTGTGTAAAAGTAAGAAGTGGTGATGATCACCACACGCAAACGGAAGAAATCTTCACATTTGCATCACCAGCTTCCTCCTCTTTGTTTTTTTTTCCGTGAGACTCGTCCATATCCTTCACATTAGTGCGACTCCCCGCAAAGTAGCTGCAAGAATCAGCATGCGGTCAACTGTGGCAGGCAAGCGGGGGGAGAAAAAAGCAAATATTTAAGGCCTTGCTCTGTCTGTCAGCTTTCACCTCACTTCCCTGCTTGTTCTTGTTTTCACAGCCTTTAATGCCGGCCTCCAACACGAAGCGGTCACAGGTTTTGACAGCACACTGTAATGACCTAAGTTGCTCCCGGCGGGGGGTGAGGAGAACGAAGAGAGCTCGCGTATCAAGGAGGAAGAATTCAAGTCGAATATTATTTAATGGGAAACAATTTCCTATTTCGTACCAACGGCAGCGTCTCCATCGGTCATCTCAAGTCTTAGTAACAGTTGTGGACGGGCAACAAGTCCTCATTAAATCGTGTGACGCAAAATAGATTTATTACTGGCGATCAGGGAAATACACACTTATACCGTATATGGTGGTTTTGAACACTTAGCGTGTTTTAAACACATCACATGTAATTATCTTTGTTTGTATGTTTGGTTTCACAATAAACTTTAATTCCAAGCCACTTTTTGGAAGATTTGTTTAACACTACGAAACTGCTGCTTGTTGTGAATTGAACTGAGTTACATTTCCCGTCGTCAGACCTGTGCTGAAACAAGCCAGCTGTGTTCACTCCCACAATGACGCAAACGCCCCTTTCAACCTGCACCCGGCTACCAAACTACCAAAAGAAGGAAAACTTCACCCTTTTGCGATAGACTTGTATTAGGTACGAAGAGAGGACCCTGTAGTGCCGGGCCTCTCGTGATGCCTTCAGGGTCAGGTTCACTCAAAAGGTTTTACATTTTTGAGACTTTTGGGACCAATCGGACTTGAATGGATAGCTGAGTTTTAAATATATGATAAATGAAGCGCAGCAATGAATTTGGCCACTTGTGAGTTTACTGACGAGTCAAATTTCATAACGCGATAGGAAGAAAAATGCCTGGCTCCCTAATTTTGAACAGTTAAAGGTAGCATTCACCTTCAACAGATTTGATGTGACTGCGGTTACAGTAATTGCGTTCTGCTTCCTAAAATGCCTGTTACGAAGCATTTGTCCGTTGACTATTCTTGTCAAGCTCGAAGAACGCTTCAACCTCAGACTGATGGGGGCCTCCCAATGCATCAATTTGTCAAATTCCTGAAAACAAATTTACAAAAATATCGAATTACTTGTTTTATCAATGTAATCCCACAATCTCCTTGCTAGTTTTACCCCCTTGTGTGAAACGAGGCTCATCTGATTAGTTTCCATCTATTCGCATGACAACTGGCTCACCTCATCCATGTTTTTCCCCATTGTGGGACTAATAAAGGACCTCTTATCTTATCTTAAGCCTCCGGCTTAGACAGACAAAAAGTGCAGCTCTCACTGGGTCTGATGTCCACATTAGAAATACCTAGAAATTCCCTCAGGACTTAAACCTTCCGAGTCCTTATATGAGATATCAGACTTCATCTCCTCATAAACCAATCAAATACATAAATAAAGGTTTAATTAAGAAATGCTCCTGAGTAGCAAGCTTAAGGGGCTTGGGGATTGGTGACTGAAAAATAAAATATATATATATATATATATATAGATATATATATATCAACACTTTTGTCACAAGAGACAATCCATAAGCTTCACCTTTCCAAAGCACAATAAAGGGATATGTATTTAATATCTGAAAGCTTACATAAATGTCACCAGCCACATGGCACCTTTGTGATGGAAAAAAAAAAACTCAATTATAAAGACAATAATAATTAAAAAAAAGTGTCTTTTAATCGTATTTCTCAATTTTTGGTGCTGCTGCCACTACTTCATGGGCCTCGGACATTTGTGATTCTATTCTAAACAGTCGCTTGATTTGGATCGTGCTGGAACGTCTGCATGAAAGTATTCACAGCCACGCGTGCAAATGCAAAACAACCCACGGACTGGAACTTACAAAGGATTTTAAAAAAATAGTAAACATCAAACACTCGATATCATTGTTGGTGTCATTTTATTGAATGCATTATTATATTTATTGTTATTCTTAAAATGGATTTCTTAATTTGTTCAAATGTTCTGCAGATTGATCAAAGAAGTTGTTAGGTTACACTTCTGGAAAGACCAAGCTTTGTTAAAACTCTTTCACTGCGAGCCGAGATAAAATGAACAAAAAAAAATGCACTTTTTGGCTTCTATACCCGTCAATGAGAGTGAGTGAGTTCATAAAAAAATAAAATAAAATAAAATCTATCTTTAAATTGTATATGTTCTCACCAATGTTTTCCAAAAACGAGAACTTCATTTGACATTGTTTAAGGAAGTCCCCCCTCTGCGGAGTGTACACAGGTTCACTTTGTCTCTGCCCTGGAGCCGGCTGGCCTCACAGAAGGTGGGCCAGTTAGTTCTGTTTCAAAGTAGCTCAGGCAGGCAAACACACTCATTAAACACAATTCTTCCTCTCCTCTCGTCATTATGCCCCCCCCCTCCTGCCCCCCTTTCTTTCCTCTCATCCCTTTCTCTCTGTGTTTCTCCTCTTCCTCATTTCACAGACTAAAAAGCCTTTCTGCGCCTTCGTCCGGAGTCCGGAGGTAGATCACTTTAATTCTGCTTCACAGATCTTTTTCAAAAAGACCCAAGACCCGGGGACCTCAGAACCAGTGACCGTTGGATGAACTCGGGCCGGCCAGCCGGGTCCTGGACGCTTGTAAACATGGCCATCGTCTCACACGCTCTTAATGCCCCCCAAAGCATGTTGGGTTTGCCCCCCCCCTCCAAAGGCATTCGAATTGGAATTGGAGTGTTTGCCACCACTTGTTGGCTGTCACTTTGCACGTCGGGGCCGCTTAATGATTTAAAGGTACATGGCCAGCATAGAAGTCTTTAAGTAGTTTATGGCGGGAGTGCATATTGCAAAGACACACAGTGGCTTGTTTTTTTTGTTTTTTTTTATTTTTTTAAATGGGTTTTCACTAAGTTAATTTCTTTGCGTAGTAAAGGAGAAGAAATCCGTCTGTGTCATTCTTGTAAGATTGTCTTCATGGGAACTGCGTCAAATATGCGTTGTTTATAATTGGATCTTGCCAGTATTTACTATTTGACACCAGCTCGTTATCGCAAACTGGCCGTGCATTCCAAGTCTATAAAGTGGTGGCAGAAAGATGAAATGCGTGGCTTTTATTTTTCCAATTCTTTCCTTAAAGGCCAGGTGGCGGGATTTGTGGTGAGAATGTCGTTGAGTGCCTGTGATTTGGGGATAAAACCCATTCCAATAGAAACGTTATGATGATGACCTTTGCTTAGAAGACGAACTGTACGGGGGTGGGGGGGGGGGACGCTGACTGACATTATAACCGCACTTACGCTTCAATTCATTCATGTGCTTTGGACATTACTGGATTTACAGTTCTGCCTTTAAATTGAGAAGGCCCGCCTTGAATTTTTTTAAATTTTTTACTGCTTTTATTGTTCAGGGTCATGAGGAGCCAAAGCCTATCGCAGCAAACTTTGGGCAAAAGGCGAAATAAACTTTGAATCGGTCACCAGTCAGTCGCAGGTGGTGACATCGAAGCAGACAACGATTGACTTCCGTCAACATCACTGAATGACAATCGAACATCCGCTACCTGCACACATTTCAGCCCAGTAAATCACGATGCCATCACTGTCTTCAACCTCGAATACTCTCCCCCATATATTGGGCATTTCTTCCATTTTGGGGGCATTAAAACTCCCATTAATAGAAGAACAACACCCCGGCATCCTAGTTGGAATTTATACAGTTGCTGCGTTTTTTTTTTTCTAGCTTGGAAATGTTTCAGGACGTCGCTGACAGACCACTGGCCTCTGCTTGAATTGGAATGAGAGAAGCTCGCTGCTGTTGTGTCGTGTGCCTGAATTAATATTAAACCAAAGAGTTTATTGTCACGTTAACTGACTGGATGCCAATGAACATTTTAACTCATTTTAGAACCGAGAGAAAGGGAGAGAGAGAGGAAACCTGATATTTTAAAATTCAAGTTGTATATATTTTTTATGCCTACAAAGAAATTGGTAAAGATTTGGAGTTTGGTAGGGTCTGATGAATGTTTTTTTTTATGACTTTGTATCTCATAATCCGAGTCCTTGACATACTTGTTTTTGTTTTGTGTTTGCCAAAATGTTGAAAATGTGGTTTTATGTTGAAAACTTGACATACTGAAGCTTCTGTGATGCTTGAGGACTGTTGTAAACATAATTATATTATTAGGAAAAAGTTAATTTATTGAAGTTATTGATTTTCACTCAACATAGCAAAGTTCAAAAGTTATATGACATCGGAGAAGTTACATGGCTGAAATAAACAATGAAATTAAAAATTGTAGAAAAAAAATGGATGGTTTGTTGTTTAGGTCTGGATTAAAACAAATATAGAGAATCTGGATTTTTTACTTGAAAGATCTTTGAGACATTTGCAAACCGTAGTTGCTGTTGTTGTTGTTATGTCAACATTTGTGTAATTTCTGTTGTGTGTGTGTGCATTTGTATTTGTTACTTTTGGCTGTTAGGATCTTATTGTCCTTGTCCTGTCCAATCAGAAATATGGTGACATGATCGAGGGGCAGCTCGCCAGGCCTGTGAAGACAACGTTTAAATCTGATTGGTTAAAAAAAAAAAAGGCCAAATGTTTTATATCCTTTTAAGTTACATTGGCCATCGCTACAGATTCTGAAGGACCAGAGCAAATTCGAGGCTGAAATCTGATTGCAAAATTTAAGAAAAATAAAATTAAAAAAAATAAAATTTTTAGAGCGCTTATTTAACCTGCCATGCATGTTTTTGGAATGTGGAGGGAAACCAGAGTACCCTGAAGAAACCCACGCAGATACAAGGAGAACATGCAAACTCCACGCAGGAAGGCCGGAGCCGCAATCGAAACCACGACCTCCGCATTGGGAGGTTTTTGTGCGAACCAGTCGCCCCACCGTACCGCCCTGAAGACAACTGCAGTCAGGCCAATCTCGATTCGCAAAAAACGAAGTCAAACCAGCCGCCACTCTCATTTTCAATACTGTGCATTACGGTAATGTGCCGAAAGCGCTTGTTGATGGCCACCTTCAAAATAAAAGCTATCAAACTCAAGTATGCACGTCAGTGGTTTTGATTGAAAACAATGTGATTAAACTTGTCTTTTCACCCAGGGGGAATGCAAACTGACTCAGAATTGCACCAAGAAATTTTATGAATTGCGATAGAAAGAGAAATGAATGTTAACTGTGCACCAATGGCTGACATTACAACAAATTAAAAAAAAAAAAAAAATCAAAATTAAGTTTTCGTTACCCCGCATCCAGACCGATACTGGGGCAAACTAGGCCACCCCTGGTATCCAACCAAGGTACTTTCATCAAAATCTGATGTGGCATTTCAAAATAAAAGGAAGAAAAAATATCGAAATTTGACCAGTACACCCAAATTTGAAAATTCATTAAAAATAAAGTTTTTACTATCCCGCAACCAGACCGGTACTGGGGCAAACTAGGCCACCCCAGGTATCCAACCAAGGTACTTTCATCAAAATCCAATGAGGCATTTGAAAATAAAATAAAAAAAATATCAAAATTTGACCTGTACACACAAATTCAAAAATTCATTAAAAATAAAGTTTTTGTTATCCCGCAACCAGACCGGTACTGGGGCAAACTAGGCCACCCCTGGTATCCAACCAAGGTACTTTCATGAAAATCTGATGACCCTAACCCTAATCCTAACCCCAAACCCTAACCCTAGCCCTAACCCTAACCCTAACCCTAACCCTAACCCTAACCCTAACCTTAACCCCTAACCCTAACCCCTAACCCTAACATCTTCTGCGTTTTATTTTGAAATGGCACATCAGAGTTTGATGAAAGTACCTTGGTTGCATACCTGGGGTGGCGAAGTGTGCCTCAGTATCGGTTTGGTTGCGGGATAACAAAAACATTATTTTTAATGAATTTTTTAAATCAGGTGTACTGGTCAAATTTCGATATTTTATTTTTAAATCAAAACCACTGACGTGCATACTTGAGTTTGATAGCTTTTATTTTGAAGGTGGCCATCAACAAGCGCTTTCGGCACATTACCGTAATGCACCGTGTTTACAGTATTGAAAATAAGAGTGGCGGCTGGCTTGACTTTGTTTTTTGCGAGTGGAGGCTGGCCTGACTGCAGTTAAAGACACAATGTCAGTTGTTCTTAGAAATCAAAGGGAAGATGGAGGGAGCGCGTGTGTGGAAGTTAAGTGGGGTTAGACTGACTTCTTGTGGTCATTAAGTAAAACTACATGATTGCAAAATGCACGTCTCTTGCATTCATTCACAACTAATGAGACAAAGCAAAAGAGAAAAGTATTTTTCTTTCAATACGTTCACCAAATTTGGTTTGGAACGTTCAATGAAAACACAATCCAGCTATTAATGTTCACTTGCGGGAATCCAAAACATTTTACAATTACGTATGGCGGATTAAATTTGAGTGTTGATCTGGAATAAATGCATTTGACCCAAACAGCACAACATTGAGAAATATCTACCCATCTATTATGTTAGCTTCTTGTCCTCACGATAATTATAATGAAATAAGGACGCATTAATAATTGTTCATAAACATGTTTATTCATGTTAACATTGCAAACATGAACACGGCAACACTTGCTATAAATTGCATTTATTGGCCATTGAATTATTAGAATTAGAATTTGGAATTAGAAATCCCTTTATTGTCATTGTACTCAAGTGTGCAACGAGATTAGAGATTTATTATTATTATTATATAGAATTATGGACGTGTAATTCAAAAATCATCCAGCAGGACTGTTAGAGTGAATAATGGTATACTGTCAATTCTGTTTAGTAGAATATGTAACAGAGGACTTGCATCTGACGCCTTGTTGAGTGACTAACAGATCTCGATGAAGGCAGAGGATGCATATGCAGTACTTGCTTGTCCTGTGTATGTAAAGTATCTAAGAGTATTACTCTCACTGGCTGTAAAAGCGGCATCCGTGCAGCACACCTGGTTATAGCAGGTTAAAGGCTTATGTGGATTTGCAGTTTGTGCTCACGACTTTCTCACCACATTCCCAAATAGCTCATCAAACGACACGAGGCCGATGATGTAACGGCAAGTCACCAAGCGACTTCTGCTCACACTTTTTTTTTGTAGCAGCGCCTGTCAAGCAGACGATGGCGAACGCTCTGGCTCTTCACTTTTGTTTTCTCTTCAATTCCAGTGGAAAGAAATGATTAGTACAAATTGTATCCGCACTCCTCATCTTATTGTTTTGAGAAAAGACATCACAAACCAGGGCCCCGTGAAATCTTCTCAATGTCCTTCATCTGATGTGGTGTGCATGATCCAACCAGGAACATTTCAAACAACTCGATGCTAAGTAATTTACCAAGAACACATCAATATGTTTCCGTGGCAGCGAGTCTGTTGAAGAGAATACTTGAGCTGCAATCGTAGTTGAGATACTTTGTTTCTGGTCTACCTGAGAAAGCTGTGGCATAACAAAGTTAAAATCATCAACAAGTAGCCGAGTGTGTGCAGTGTGTCGGCGGCGTTTGTGAAGTTGCAGTCGCTGCTGTAGCAGCAGTGAACTCTGTAGCTTTGACTGTTAGCTTGGCTGCAGAAGGACTTGTAGGAGCACGACTTCATCACCCCACCTGCCAACAGACAAATTGGATGATGTCAAATGTCACGTGGTGTTTATTGGCCCACAAACAGAAAGTCAGCAATACGGCAGTATTCGTTTAAAAAGGAGAATTAGGAATTAGAATAAGGAGAGCGTTGATGAGCAGGATCGTGAAAGTTTTGCCAGTTATGATGATCGGCCACACCCATTTTTGATGCATTGGGGAGGGCGAGGATTAAAAATAATATGAATAATCACATCAACCACACTACAGGATAATTGGTAAATATAATCTTGTAGAGACAAAAGTGAATTTGATCAGATTTAAGGAATTAATGGACGCGGAAATGATACAATAGGCCATTTGTGCGTACCCCGTTTGAAGCGATAATGTGCAAAAAAAAGGATATAGTTTTACCCCTCTCATCCACACCAAAAACACAAAATTTATTAAACCCCAATTACTTTACTTGTTTGAACAAAACACAATTCAAGCGTAACATGTATTTAAAAAATGTACAGCACATCCAAGTGGTGTACTGTTCTGGAAATAGTTTATCGAAAAATAAGCACAAGATGAAATTCTCGAAAATAATTTCCAGTTGATTACATTTTGTTGAAACTTTTCACGTGTGTACGTCGCCATGTTTTAGGTGTGAGGAATGCTTTAACGGTGGGAAAGAGTGTGTAATTATATATCTTTGACTTGGTTTTTTTTTGTCTCACAAAAAACAAGCATTTGAACAAGGTTTTGGAGACTTTTTCTATGATTCATGGCAAAAATGATACATTTTGAAGTCACTCTACCGTAGAGAAGTCATATTTAAAAAGAAAAAAAATCGCTTCATTTTTTTATAGCTGTAATTGAAATTTCTCGACTCCTGCCGATGTGAATTCAGTTTGGACTAGGCACTCCATTTGGAAAAACAAATCTCGAAATATGTAATAAGAATACATATGCAAATCCAAATATGTTTTTTGAAAGCTGAAACACAGTCAGTGTTGGACTCACTGTTCTGGCCCTCCACCACAGCACAGGCGTCAGAGTAGCTGGGACACGTTCGGGAGCCTTGACGGTTGCAGTCTTCATTATTGGAGCCCATACAGGTGTAACATTGGAGCGCCGCACCTGAGGAAAACACAAACAGAAGTGAGGAGATGTCCGAAGGTACGTGAAACATTCATACAACAGAATATAAGTCGTGCAACTTTGAATTTCGACCAGATCGTTATTTATATATTTAGAATTCTTGTGACATTTTTGTTTGGCAAGATTTTTCTTACAGTACACATCTTAAAACGGGAGCCTTGATCGGTTGAGGTTGGGAAACACGGCTCTATGACTGCCGAATGCCAACGCGTAGCAAAGAAAAAACAGGATACTCCAGGTCATATTTGAAGGAGTATATCTTGCGCCCAGGGAGTGTTTTAAGTGTGAAGATGAGTCACTCGTCGTGTAGTGCGGATGTTATACTTGGCATATGCATGCCCCATGCTGACTCCAATCAATCCCCTAAACACAAGTTCTCTGCACACACGATAAAAGCATTAGTTTGCAGTCCTATTAAGGGATTAGATTCTGGGATGGCATGCCAGTTGACAGACAAGACCGAAACTGAAACAAAATGAGAAAATCTGACTGTGCTTTTATTATATATAGTCTATTGTTAGTTATTATTAACCCCTTAAATCTCAAATAGAAATTGTATACGGTGAAGGGCATCTTGGACTTTTTCATGATCCTGAGAGATTAAAGAAAATAAAATCAGATTAATCGCAAAATGGAAAAAAAAAGAAAGAAAAAGCGTGTTGAAAAAAATCATTATAGCTAAATCAACAAGAAGATTCAACAACAACCTCAAGGGTGGAAAGAATAACGCATGATAGATTGTAATAAATTCTTCTTACCATTTGATGACAGCAGGACCACACAAAGCAAGATCAATAAACAGGACAGCACAGCTCTCATGGTGCGACTTGTCCTGATCTCAAGATGAAAAGCAGCTTGTTTGTCCCCCAAAGAATCCACCCCCAACACCGATTTACGAAACTTAATCTGATCTGTCAGACAAGCTAATATTGTCTTGGGCAGATTAGCAGACCCTCAATATGGGCCCCTATGTCGTAACGGTCCGAGTTACAATATCTCCTCAAACGGACAACGTAGTGCAGCAAGAGTTGCATCGTGCTGCTCGCTCATTTTTCCTCGAAAGCCGTCCTCACGCACCCTTCCTCGGTGTGTGAGGTAGCGACTTTATCATTCTCTCAACTGTGGCTCACCACTAAAGAGAGGAAAATCCAAGACCTTGCAGATCAGGGGTGCTCATTACGTCGATTGCGATCGGTAGATCGCATGACATTAAAAAAATAGACGTCAGCCTATCATTATCCGTCATGTGATTGATACAGGGCACCCAGTCAGATGACACCTGATTTTTTTTGTGACACATAGGTCACCACGCATGCGCAAACAACAGTGCTAAGTGCAGCACAACAAGCGAGCGAGTCGGTTACCTCCAATTTTTAAGCCCTCGTTTTATTATATATATATATATATATATACACATATATATATACATTTTTATATTAGGTAGATTATTTTGCCTTGGTCATTTTAATAATAATAATAATATTCCCTTTATTAGTCCCACAATGGGGAAATTCGAGATTCGAACCCAGGCCTCCTGGGGAGACTGGGTTCTGAACACGGCGCCTTAGGGTCTAAGGCGCCGCGTTCAGGACCCAGTCTCCCCAGGAGGCCTGGGTGCGAATCTCGAATTTCCCCATTGTGGGACTAATAAAGGCATTATTATTATTATTTATAAGTAGCTTGCATGCTGAAAAAGTGTGAGCACCCCTGCTGTACATTGTTGACAAGCAGACACACCCAATATTGTACTGTATAGAAAATGTAGGTTCTACTACTGCATACAAACAACATCCATGCAAAGAAAAATGTTTCGTTTTCATCAATTTAATAATAATTGTGTCTATTGCAAATACATGATTTTTCTGTCCAAAGACACCATGCATAAATTTACTCTTTATATGGTATTACAATGCCTAATTGCACTAACCTCCAACCGACCTGTTTTTGCATTAGGAAAAGACTAACAACATTACAAAAAAATAAAAAATACTAAATATATGCATTAACTGCGCTTTATATACAATACAAACATCAAATCAACTAATCGCTTCTCAGACTAACAAGAATTTCCAAGGAGGCCTGTAATGTTTTCATAACCCTTGTTAACCCCAAACAATGTGAAAAATTCCCAAAACAGTTGCACTTGCACAGGACCCTTTATGTACATCCAGTCAAACCGAATGATTGTTACATTAACCTGGGACCTCCCAGCTAACTCCCGTTATGTGATATTGATCCCGTTTATGGATTGCTGTTGGTCGATGTCTCGGTGTGCTTTGGCTGCAGTGCTGCCCAGGGATCCTCCAACATGGATGGACTAAAGTACCTCTCGATCGCACCAGAAGACTCTCGCTGGAAAAAAAACAACAAAAAAAGTAGGTCAACACTTTAATCACCCACATTTTTGCTGGATTTCTGCATTTAATGCTCATGAATTTTAATTTTAATTTAGGACAGTACAAAAGGCCAGAGCTGGGCAGTCCGTCCCGGGGGGCGGAACGGTCTGGCCCTCCGGATGCCCATTTTTTGGGATCTTTTTTTTTTTTTTTCAATGGGTCGGATGGGTACAATTTTAATGAATAAGGTTGGAGGGTCGAGGACAGAACCGTACCGAGATAGTGCCCCAGGGGGGGGGGGGCACATGTCAACATTCATAGTACGTGGGGGAGGTGTATGAAAGTGGTAAGTGAAGGTGTTGGGCAGCCCTGCCTTATATAAATACAGTACAAAAAAAGTTTAATGTTTTCTCAAGCAGAAATGGCTCCCAAGCCGATTTACTTTTTCGTTAAAAACACTTATTAGTGCGTGTTTTACGCTAGGATTCCTATATGTATGGAGTTATGAGAGGCTCTTCGCTGTTTGCATTGACTATACCGAGTATATAATCTTCATTTCGGAAATATGCATGTAACGCTTCCACTAGACTTCTAGGCAGTCGCGTGACAAGCGTGCGGGCATTTCCACAGTAAATACTGAAAATACTGCAAAAAACGCCGCGGAAACTCGATTTATTTAAGACAGGAGGGCTTAGCGAGAGGCAACGTAAGATGGTCGCCGGTGGCTTCACTTCTCGTCTCTACAGTAAAGCCACCCGGAAAAAGGTGGCTCGTCTCCTACAATTTTGAAGTTAATCAACTGTTTTTTGTTCTTTGGACGCTGGCAACCGTTTAATATCTTACCTGCACAGGTGGACTGAAGTTCATTGGCCTCCCGAAACTGTTCCCCCTTCTTTGCTTCTCCCCGAAACTGATGCCACCGCTGCCGTACATAGCCGGAGACCCACCGAAGCCCCGTCTTCCACCACCGGACCTTCCTGGCGAACCTCCCCGGTGCCCACGGTTAAAACCAGGGGAATACGTCGAAGAATTGGGCGAGTAAGCGTGGTAGCCCCTGGCAGGAGGACCACCGCGGTATCCGGCGCCTCTGTAGGGTGTGCGACTCCAACCGGAAGGCGGAGAAGGAAACGTTTCATTCCACTGAGATCTGGCCGGAGTTTGATCCATTTCGGTTTAAATTTGACTCAAAACGCTTGAGATATGCGACCACAATAAAACGGAACGGAAATGAACCGGAACCGGAAATCAAGTGTTCTGATTTTATTACTGCAGCGCTACCTAGCGGTCATTCCGCTCTCAGCTATTTTTCCTCTTGTATGGCTTTCAGGATCACATGGCGTAATATAAAATAAAATATGAATAGATTTACAAATACACAATAATTTTTCAACGGTCAAGTGAGCCAGGCTATTCAGGGATGAGGTTTAAATAAATAGACTGGAGACATGCAGTATCCTTTGAAGTGGGATCATCATATAATTTCAACTTCGATAGGTAGATGTGTGAATTGTGCGACACAAGGAAATAACCTCCGGCTTATATTGCCATCTTTTATTGCACTTTGTAAGCAGACGCTGTACAGCAGCTGTGCAGACATGTTACTCATCAGTGTGACACAACAACCCAAGCAGGACTGGGCACATCTGAGTACAGTTTGGTTTATATCAAAATAAAATAAGAAAAATTAAGTCCCATGGTCTCATAAAGAAGGCTATGACAATTATCTACAAAGTACAAGGTTACATGAGGAAAGCACAATACTGTACCTATGAATTAAAAGTTCAGACAAATTAATAATCATCCGCGTTTTATACAGCGGGCGCGTAAAAACGTTTCTTCCATAATTAACATGTTCTACGAAACGGAGAAGATTTCTTCTTTTCTTGCATGCGATAAGCTACCGTGAATATTTTTCTTCTCTTAGCATTGAATGGTTCTATAAAATGGGCTGTTGCTCCTTTCTTTTTTTTTTAGGAGGAGGCATTCAGAGGAGTGGGTAAACAGTCGTCTCCCTCAGTGGCTGTCATGGCAACATTAACAACGATAAATCCCACAAGCAATCCTCATCAACATACGCTCGCACACACACACGCACACTGATATAAAAATGAATGACATGGTTGCAGTTTCTAAAACTTTAAACTAGACCCCTGATACAGTACAATACAGTGACACATCAAAAATATACAGCGTGATTAAAAGTAAGCCATCTGTGCGCATTGTGTATACACAAGGTCAGTAGAAAATTTACTGTAAGACCAGTGTCTTTCCTAGTTTTTTTTTTTTTTTTCTTCTCCCACTCAACTCCTTTCATGTGTGAACCGGACTAGTTGCTGAAGCAGAACGGCGTGTGCGAGCTAACATTTGCCCATCTTGGCTATTAGCTCATCGCAAATCTTCGTCAGCTCCTCAATCTCTTTGTTCTGGAAAACAAATTCTGAAGTGAGAATACAAGACAATCCACAAATATTTGATATTTGAAACGTCTACACTTGGGATGTACTTAAAAAAAATCATTTTATGAGTTATATGCAGGGGTCAACGTTTTTACATCTATAAAATGTACTGAAAAATGTCGCCATCTGAGGTAACTAATTGAAATAAATGAAACTTAGAAATGTCATCCTTGGACAATGTTGGCCATTATGTCCCGTTACATTTGACTTCATTAACACCCACTGAAGGAACGAAATAGAATTACTGGCTGGTCAGACGAAGTGCTTATCCAACTGACCTTTTGCTCCAATGTGCGCTCCAGAGAGTCCACTTTCATCTGCTCCTTCCTCAGACTGGCTTGGTGGGCAGCCTGCTCCTGCTTGGACTTGGCCCTCACCTGAGCTATTTCTGCATTGGCCCTGCAAACACACAAGGCAACTTTGTAGAAGATGTCCGAGGGAAGGAAATCCCCAAGTTTGGAAATAATTCACGAAAAATATTCATTGTGTGTTTACGCAACTTTAATCACGACAACTTACTATGTTGTTTTGCTACTTTGGGCAAGACAAGCATGAAAACATAAAACCATGCAGGCTGTTTTTTTAGAAGGGTTATCTTAAATTCAAAATGACAAACATGCATAGGATTTACTTGTCTAGCTTCTCCTCTGCGTGAATCTTCAGAGCTTGGTAGCGCTGTTCCTCTTTTCGGACTCTGGACAGATACTCTTGAGCACACTTCTTTAAAACGTCTTCATTCTACACAGAGTGACACATGCGATCATTTATTCATATTCATCTTGGTTTTCAAGCTATTTTGTCACTGACAAAGTCTGTATGGTATATTTAAAAAAAAAAAAAAAAGTTACCTTGCGGAAGCCCTCAAGCACATCTTTCATCTTCTCATAGCGTCGAAAGAGGTCAGCCAGAGATTTTTCCACAGAGTTGAGGTCGGTTAAGGCCTGGTCTTTTTCTATGATCAGCTGTTGAATGGTGTGGTGGGACAGAGACTTCTCTTTCTGGTCATCTTCTAACATGCACACATACATACAGTGTATTTGCGTTTGAGTCCAACAAAATATATAAAAAAAAAAAAAAGTAAACGGACACACATTTGAAAAAATTTTGATACGGTTCATTTACATTTAAATAGGAGATTATGTCAACTGAAAACAAAGACAGAATGAAAAATGGGATTATCACAATAGAAACGGAGAGCTGGGATACTTTTAGTGTAAAGATCACCCTTTAAAGGCCAAAGAACCATTTGTGGTCACGTTTGAACACAATCAAGATGAAATACGTCAAAACATTTCATCAGAAATAATCTTTTCACATTAGCTCAGTTCCGCCAATCACACATTATATAATACAGCAATTCTTGAAAATACTGGAGTCAGGAAACTGTCCAAGCATGGTACACATTTCTTGATGTGTACTCTGATTCTTGTAATGTTTCTTTTTTTGGGGGGGGCTAGAGTTCAGTTCAGAATCAAAGCCTTTCCCAAAACTCCACCCCTTCTTCCTTTATTGTCGCCAGTGGAATGGCAACCTGCAAAATCTTTTAATTTTGCAATCATGTACATGACCCAAGTAAACCAAAGTCCGTGCTGCACTCGTCAAATAAAGGTTGTGGCATGCGTGTCAGAAACATCAAATGCCGGCATAAAGCCGAAAAGAAAGAAAATGCTTGGAAATGCACACAAATGACAATGAAATGAAAAACACGGACAAGCACATGGACGTGGACGTGAGGCAGGCTGGGAGCTGCTTTGGCTCCCGATGTGACAAACGGATGGAGAAGTTGAAGCACAAGTCTGCAGTACTCACCTGGCATGCCTGTCAGGATTATCAAATAGTAAGAGGCAAACAGAGGAGCAGAACACAAACAAAAAGGGACTGTGTTAAATCAAGCTGGGAGCCCAAGGCACGTGAGAGCCGAGCATTAGCAGAATGTGATTCGCTGCTTCCGGATTTTAAACATCCTGTAAAAAAAAAAAAAAGGACAGGCGGAGGCGGAAGAGCTGAAGCGCCTTAAGGATGTGTGGCAGTGCGGCAAAAGGTGGTGCCAGGCATTGTGAGTCAAAACTATTTGAATGTGCACAAAATAGCTCGTGATTGTATGAAATCAGAAACTCACCGATCATCTGCGCAATCGTCTTCTCATACTCAGAAACAATCCTCCTATGGATAAGAATTTGGATGTTGTTAGTTACACGATTATGTGACTCAGTAGTACAGCATATATTTATTGTAAAATCACAGAAATTTGAAATATGAATTATTTATATAGCCCGAAATAAAATACTGAAAAAAAAAAAGATTTTACAGTTCAGTATCATTGCAACTATTTGCCTTTTCTGTGCTTGTTTGGGGTTAACAAATGGAAGAGGAATACTTTGCCTTGCCCCCACCTCTTGTCCCTCCTTATCCTGATCTAAATCATCTCAATTAAGTAAGCTAAGTCTTGTCAATGCTGGACTGGACCAGCAGGACCCTGAGCCAAAATCTTCTGAGCAACATCAACGTTTTGATCTCTTCACCCTTTAAAGTCCATGAACAGACATTTGTTGAACACTTTTACACACATTTGGTCAATTGTTGGCATGGTTGTTAAATAAGAGCTTTATAAAACTTGTAACATGCTGTAGCTATTTTTCAAATCCATGTTATAAATACTAACCACAAATATTCTAAGTATTAGTTTAACTTATTGCAGAGAACGGATTAACCTCTAATTAACAAGATGTAGTAGTGTGTTAAATGGGTGAAAATTAAAAATTATTTCGGGGAATCAAAATGATGTGCTCGCATCGGTCATCCACTGACTAGCTGCAAATAATCTATAGATTGTCGTGAAAGTGATCGTTCAAAGAAGAACCTCATCATACCTCATCTCCTGCACCTCCTGACGGCTGTCTTCGTATTTCTTCTGCCACTCCAGCACCTCCCTCTCTTTCGTCACAATCTAAAGCCGGAAGCATCTCCATGAGCCAAATGAATACCTCATGGACAACTTCGACACAATCAAACTCAAATGCTTGACAATACTTTAAGATCATGATTTCATGAACCTGCCGTGTGTTGTTGTGGTTGTTAGTTATGGTGGTATAGAATTGGCTCACCGTCAGAGGTGATCTAATGTCTTGAGGAAAAAATACTTAAAAAAAAAACCTTTATAGCATACTGGCAAACTAGTCCTGTCAAGCTATTTTTCTTTTCTTTTTAACTAATTAAACGCAAAAAATGTACATAATTGATCGCGATTCATCGTGTTTTTCAATTGCAATTTTTTATGTAGCGTGTAACCGATATTTACTTGAGTAAAATCTTGGAATTAATGTGGAAAAAATCTAAAAGTATATTTTTACGCAGACTGTTCTAATAGCTTTCTTTCATTTTTGAATACTAAAGTTGAACGATAAACCAAAGACGTATAACTAATATGAAATTTGAATTTGGCTTTGCAAAGTGTGCACATTATTTTAGATTTCGCCAATGTGCCATCGAGCAAATTTCTCCTCTAAGTTCGACCATTTTTGCGCACCTCCTCTTTTGCGATTCCCAGCGAGTGGTGCAGATCTTTGGGAAGATGCGGACTCTCTCCATCGATGTAGCTGGTCGCGGTCCGAGCGTACAGTGAGTTCTTGGATACTGAACTCTCCGATGTTGACGTCGCATCTCTGTGCTGCTTCCACGATCCAAATGAGAGGAGCGAAAGGAAAGGAAACATAGCCGGTTAAATCCCAGACAAGACGGAACCCACCGCCACACGCTGGCCTGAATATTCTCAGCAAGATACCTGAACCTCAACGTCAAGGCAGCATCCAATTGCATCCAAAAAAACAGTACCACACAGCAAAACCAATACGTGAATGAGGCAGGCTTGCGATGTTCCTGAAGACTTGGTCAGCTGCAGAATGAATTGATGGAACAGTCTTCATAGCCAAGTGATTGGCTTGTTAGAGAGCGTAGCTTGTTTGCGATTGGTACAGGCAAGGGGGGGCGGGGCAAGGGCAGAAACGGACGGCGTCATGTGCAAGAGAGGAGGGATGGGATAGCAGATTGCACTGCATGGCAAACGTGTTAGTCTCATGTTAAAGCACATTACATTCATTTTCTTCTCTTCCCACAATCGAGAGCCGGCTGATTGCTCACTTGATTTTCCGATTACATATTACGAGGCCAGACATAAACATTAGGAGATGATTTCATTTTAAGTGGCTGGTGGAGAAGCAACAAACCAGATGACATCATCACACAGTTTGCTAACCCTTATACATTCGGAGGGATTAATTCATTGAAACGGATTAGGGTCCACGGGGAGGCAGATGAATAACACAGAGACGACTGTAATACGCAAAAAAAGGTGGAGACCAAAAATATCACAAATTAGTTTTTGCTGTTGTGGTCGTGGGACTGTCAATATTATTGCCTTCAAAAAGAATTGTAGTTAAGGTTTGCATGGTCTCACATGGAAAGAGCACCTCCTTTAGCACTTAGTTAGCATATAATAAGACTTTAAATCACATAAATAAATCACGTAAGATGACGGATGAGATGAAAATGAGGACGGATGAAAACTACATCAAAGAACATAATAATTAAGGTGCACAAGACATTACAACTAGTAGAGAAGCTAACAGACATTCTCACAGGGAGTGCTCATCAATGAAGCTAGCTAGCGGCTACATTAGGGTGGTTGCCACAAAATTGGTCGAAAAGAGCTAGCGAGGGGATACAGGGCAGTCGCTTGGTATTTGGACAGTTGTTTTGACTACACAGAACGATGCTTAAAACAAGATAAGATAAGATGTCCTTTATTAGTCCCACAATGGGGAAATTTGAGATCATCAGTGCAGAAACTTATCTTTGGTGAAATGACCTTTTGTACTGTGAGTAAAATGTTTTGATGCTATAAATATTAGAAGTCAGTTATAACGTGAACTTTGAGTCTTTTCACTGAGGCCGTATCCTTTTGACTGTTTTGTATGTCTGTTTTGTTTTTATAAACTTTTAAAGGGTAAGTCCACCCCAAAATTTACTTTATGAGTTTAGCAGCAAAATGCACTTGTGATTATCCATCTCCAGGGGCGACCATTTTGTCACTTGGTGTCGACTGAAAATGACATCCCAGTTGCTCACGGCTCAGGTAAAAGCCAATTACGGCTTTTTCACCGATGCAAAATTAATCAGAATGACATGTTTCGACTAACGGGCCTGAATAGAAGAAATTCTTGTTCCAAATTTTGGGGGTGACTTGATGATCAAGTTGCTTCATTAATTTTGCCACTGAAAAAGCCACTGTATATCTTTGCGGAAAAAATGGAAATGCATAATGCTTCATGCACTGCATGTACACCCCCCCCAAAAAAATTCTAAAATTTTAGGTTAAAATTGCGGTTCCAATGTTAAGTGTTTTGTATTAAAGACAAAGTACTACAAAAACTTTACTGTACTGCACAAACTATGTAGCATATATAAATGCAGTACTGGCTTGAAGGTATGTGTATGTATATAATCGCGTTTCCCAACCTTTATTGAGCCAAGGCACATTTTTACATGAGAAAAATCTCATGACACCATTAAACAAAAAATATCACCGACGTTTACTCATTCATTCCATTGAGCGTACTGAGACAACCGAGCGAGTGGACTGAAAAGTACGACTGTCAAAATATCGAAGGACTGACAGGAAACGTGTTACAAGGGGCAGGTTACAAACATTAAGTGCTCCTCTTACTTTCAGTAAGGGTGAACCGTTGATGTTCCACCGCCGTGTGCTGGGTTTCTTAAGGCGGGACTGTGAAATGTGTGGGAGAAATGCTTGAGATATACGCTGGAAACACCTGAGCAATGATGTACTGGACAAAGCATTGAATGGAAGTGCTCCGGTACAGCGCACGACATTTTTAGAGGAAATGCTGTGAAATCTTTTCACATTGATACGAAATTGGAGATTAAAAAAAAAAAAAAAACATCTGAGCGGTGAATAGCCAGGAATATGACACCGGGCCGACATTAAAGAAATACAATAATTGCCTGTAAAAATAGTTTTAACTGTAAATACACCACAAACTATGATGTCATACCACTTCAAACTCATCGTGCATTATTAATTTCAATTTAGAAAAAAAGGCATTTGAAGTGAAGACAAAACTCAATGACTTCCATGAACAACCCAAGTAAATCTCCTTGAAATATAAAGCTTGTATCTCAGTCAACATACTTCCTTGACACCAATTTATAGTATGTTTTAAGATGATAAACCCAAAAAATGAGCTCAGTGATGTAAACCTACGGTGAGCCGCGCCATCCAACACCCAGCAGGGCGGAAGTGCGTGTCTGTATATTATTTCTCCAGCCGTGGTGACATACATGATGGTATTATGAGTGATATTTATTCAAGCAGGACTTCACTGAAGGCTTAGGTGTGAAATGAAGGGCTCGCCACCGCGCACTGAATGACGGAATTGCTTCTACAGTAGTAGGTCACATTCGAGCCTCTTGCGAAGGGGCAACATGCAAAAGAAAGGGAGGGAACTAAAATGAGGCTCGGTTGCTTGGGGATCAGCCTGAGAGTGCTTGCTGCAAGTTTTAAGCCATGTTATACTTGGGATGAGGGGAACTTGGTACTCTCGGTTACAGGGCTGACAATGCAGTGGTGCAGCCGCCATGTTGATAAGGCCATGACTTCACTCAGAATGGTGTTTAAAGGCTAAGGAAAACCCCGCCCCCCAAAAAAGAAAAAAATCCTAACAACAATATATTGTATGCAGCCCCACTAGTCGAAACACAACATTCTCATTAACTCCGCCTTTGTGGAATGTGAGTTACGCAGTAAAATCCATTTCAGGTGGCGGCCATTTTGCCACTTGCTGTCGACTGAAAATGACATCACAGTTTCAGAAAACAGGTAAGCCGTGATTGGTGGTAACCCGAGCCCCGAGCGACCGTGATGTCATTTCCAGTCGACAGAAAGTGACAAAATGGCCGCCACCTGATTGGCTAAAAATGGGTGGATTTTGCTGCTCAAAGGCTTTTTTTATACTTCCGCGTAGGCACGGGCAACGACGACCGCATTGCATCACATGACCGACGTTGGCAATATGTCCGTCACACATGCCGCGCATGCGTCAGAAATTGCTGCTGCACGTCGGTTACAGCGCACATTCTCTCCCGTCATTGGTCCGTTGTGTCACATAAAACGACATCCGGTGGTGTTCTCGCCAGAATCAGCTGTAGCGACAACCCCCGACTTGGCGTGAAACTGCAGCACATTTTCAAACCGACGCGTGTGAGACTGTGAAGGCAAACCGTGCATGACATTGACGCAGTGACGTGCGCGCAGACGTCGTCTGCAGGAGTAGAAAGACGCCTTAATTCGTATTCCGCAAACGCAATATTGATCAGAATGTTATGTTGAGACGAGTGAGGGCACACAGAACAAATGATTGAAAATATTTTTTGGGGTTGGCTTCCCCTTTAAGGAGAGGGTTTCTCATGCACCATTTCTGAAGTCCTGGTCTTATACATTGATCAAGATGCATCCTGACAAAACACGCACACACACACACACACACACGCGCACACACACGCACACACACGCACACTTGCATCAGGTGCAGGCTAAAGCAACGCAGTACCTGGGGGGTTACAGTGGAGAGGGAGGGGCACTGAGAGATGTTTTTGGCTACTTGCAGAGCCTCTATCCTCAGGGCGGCAAGCACCAGCTCCTCCTGGGCCGCACAATTTGGGGGTTATCGTCCAAAGTTGGGCGTGCGGCCCCAGGATGAGAAAGTAAAGGAAAAGCATATAGAAGACTTGAGTTGAGCACACGCCACACTTGGTCCCATCTCACTTCACTCAACATCTCTCACAATAAGGAGGGGATGAAAAGGCAAAGGTTGGATGTTTGCACAAAAAAAAAAGAAAAGAGGAGCATGAACGTTATCACCTGGAGTTTTTGGGCGAATGCGTTCGGGTTGGTCTCAGCGAGGTCGGGCTCCAGGTACTGCACAGGGTGGTCACACTCAGACAGTCTTTCTAACAGGGACATGGTCAGGGGTGAAGTAGGGACCTCTTGGCTACTGGGCTATAGTGGGGGGGGGCATTCAGGTCAGCATGGCAAAGCAAGCGCTCAGCAACTAAGCGGCAGAACTGGCAACCTTTTGCTTTCTTAAGTGTAGCGTACATTTCCAGATTCTGATTCATGTCAACCTGTCTAATGAGGTTCGTACGGCGACTTGGAGGAGCGGGACTGTCTATCTGCTTGTTGTAATAACAGACATGGTATACGTACTGGAAATTAAATTAAATGGCGGTGAAATGACAGTGATGTTTTTTAACAAACACACAAAGCGTTAAACAGAGTAACGATTTACAACATTCAGAAAGACAGAACTTTTTTGTTTTGTTTTTTGCTTTTTATTTACACACCTGCTCATCCCTTTCTGTGCTTTGTGTTCGACTGAGCACTTCACTTTCTCTTTTCCTCCCCTTTTCTCCAGCAGAGCCTTCGGGACCTGGTCTGGAACTTAGGACTGGAGTCTTCATGCTGGCTGTGATCTGGGCTTCCATTTCCTCAAAACTCCTGCAAAGAAAGAGATCAGAGTCAATTTGGATGTGTCAAGTTTGCTCCACATGCAAATGCGCAATTTTAAACGTCAACCTCAATGTTCCAGTCGTACCCTGTGCATGGGGAGTCGGGCTCAGTTCCACGTGTGTCCTTGGTTACGGTGTTTGATAATGAGTCCAACTTGAGGTATAGCGATGGCTTCTTCACAGATGGTGACTACAAAAATAAAATATCAAAGTAAGTGAGTTGACAACATATTTTTGATTTTGTTTAGTAACCGCCTGTCTGTGGAACATGCGCCGAGACAGAATGTAGGAGGAACTTAGATCAATCACTCACCGGTGAGGAAGAACCAATTTTCTCCATGTACTCGATTTCATAATCTTGCACTAAAAGGCAAAACAGATGCAGACGAAGCATTTAAAAAACAACAAAAAAAAACTATCAAGTATATTTTGTTGAAAATCTGTTGAATGTTTTGTTGCGTGTTCGAGTCTAAAGTTAGTGGACAGAATGTCGCACCTGAGGACTGAAGGCCGCTCTCATTAACAAATGACGTCAGATCCGATGGGTGAGGAAAATCCTGCTGGTCCGAGTTGAAGTCCGCATCGACATCCTGCAAACTGGCCCACCTGTGATTGGTGGAGGAGGCCAGCTTCTCCTCGTCCGTGGCGTGGTCGTCCTGTGGAGGAAGGGAGGCGGGGTCGTCTGCATCCTGACGTGGAAACACGCAAAGTTAAAGTTCGACAGAACTAACGGAGCTCGGTAAGTGATGTGTGCACACGAACGTTACCTGTGAGTTGTCAGACAACTGCGATTTCTTTGGTGACTTCTTTACCCGAAAAGTGTTACTGAGGAAACAGATAATCATTCAAGAATCAGTTGAAAATTCTTGACGACGCCGAACTTTTGCTAAACAAGACTCTCCGTTTGCATCGTCACATTTAAAAGGCTTTGAATTTAAATGAGTAAGTCGACTTCAGAGTGACATTTGATTACTTCACACAATGCAAAAAAAAAAAGAAAATGTGATAGAAACCAGAGTACTTGTTTCTGTAGCAGGTTGGTTCGGACGACATTCGTGAAAATAATTGTTAGAAAGCAGCATGATGCAAAAAAATAAAATAAAATTAGAATGTGTACAAAATAAATTTGTAATATTTCAGCACTAAATAATGTTCTCTACAGTTACATGGAAAAATAGAAAAATGTCATTAAAACTGATAATCAAAGCATAGGGAAAAAATATGAATTATTCATTATTATTGCGTCATGAGTATCGGTAAGTAAAGGTGTGGCTGAAAATATCGATTGACTAACGGTTGCACTGCTTAGTCATCACGAAGCAGTTTCAAGTGTAATCCAAAATAATTGTTATTAATCAACTAAAAAGAATCATTCGGTGAGTCTCTGCGACTCTTTCCGTCGCGTGAGTTGCTTTATGAAAATGACAAGTCACAAATCCTTCAAATGGAGACTTTGGTAGATGTCATGAACATAATAAAAGTGGAGATGCACAATTTAATATCTCTGTATAAGATACAAAACAATGACCTTTTGAGTGTCCTTTCGATTCTGTCCATTATTAGTGCAAAGAAGATGGGTTGTTTTTGCGTTGACTGCATCACGCGGTGTTGAGATATTAAAGTTAAAGGCTGGTTGACGAGCAAAAAAATAAATAAATAAACAATAAAATAAGGCGGATATTATGATATAATACTGTCCCTGTACTTACAACAAACAACATAGAGTGGGCACACCTTTGGACTTCCTGTGACACGAGAGCACAGTACAAAGGATGCATATAAAAAGTCTACAAACCTTCATTTAAATGGCAGGTTTATATATTAGATCAAGATCATTCATTTCGTTTTTCCCACCATTTACGTGAACTAAAATCTGTGCAACTCAGCTGAATTAAAAAAAATAATAATAATAATTTAGATAGGCAAAGTAAAAATAAACAACTGCAATAATGAGGAATCAGTCACATTCAAACTCATGTAGATAGATAAAATAAAAAAAAATTTAAAAAAAGATTTCATCTTTAATTACTTCAATTGATATATTTAATTAAATTATTTGCTATATTGCACTGGTGAGGCGAGCTCTCCAATCTCGTAAACTGAGTACAATGACAATAGATGGCATTAAAAAAAATAGCCACATCCTCAGTTATTCTTGCCTCTGACAGTTTATTTTTTTACTTATAATTTATCAATGACATTAGTGGTGTAAAAATTAAATTATTTCATCATGATCGAATTTTTGTATATCACAAGAAGCTTGCACGTGAACAGGGGTGTGTAGACTTTTTATATCCACTGGTCGAGGTAACAGAGAGATGGACAAAAGTCACTGACATGAACCACGTACAACATAAACAAATCAAAAAAAAATAAATAAATAAAATCAAAGACCAAAAGTAATGTGCAATAACCAACGAGTGTGAAGACATTCAACTCACGATTTGATCGGAGTTTTCTTCTTTCTGGCTGGTTTATTCTGATTTTGATCTTCAAGCTCGCCAATATTGTCATTGTCATTTTCCATGTCATCATTTGACGACAACTCGAAAGAGGCCGAGGCCTTTGGAGGCGAAGTTGCCATCTTGTTCGAGGATTTAAAAGGGTCGACTACGGCGTCATCAAATTCAAAACTGTAAGTCTGCCCAGACGCTTTCGGAGAGTTGGCCACGGCTGTCTTCGTCAAAAATGGATTCAAATTGGGATCGTCCCACTTATTGGACTCAAAGTGGTACGAACCGACGGAAATGGGCTTTTCCTGTTGGTTCCCATTCTGTTCTGCTGCGAGGTTATTGTCCAGCTGCTCAGTCTGTCCTGGGTGGGCCTTCTTCAAGCCCAACTTTGGCTTTCTCAGGGGCATCTTGGCGCTGGCTTTCTTGCCCAATTTCTTCGGTGGGGCAGAAGCTCCGAGTGTTGCCTCACTATTCTCCTCGCAATAATCAAACTCCAGCCTCACAGACTCCCGTTTGGGCTGAATGGGTTGCTCTTCAGGGTTGGGAAGTGGTTCTTGAGTGGAAGCTGGATGAGGAAGCTGCCTCACAACAGGAAGAGGGGGACTCTCTGGCGCGGCACTTGCAGAACTTTTACGACCAAGAACTGGCGAGTTGGCAATCTTACTCCCTCCAGTCGTGAATGGGTCAATACACTCAAAGTTCTCTGGGTCCCAGTTGTAGGAGCCACTGGGAGGGATGGGGAGGTTTTCTCTGACAGGAGGACTAGATGGAAGATGGTTCTCCTCCTGACACAAGGGTAAGGCAGGACCAGTGTGGCTCCCCTCAGTTTTTGTATGAGTGTTTTCTTCTGGTAGAGGAGGTGGAGTGTCCACGCGGCTTTTTCTAGACTTTCTGAGACTTCCTGCAGGACTTGCACCTTCTGCAGGACTTTCTTTTCCTCCCTGATTGACAGTTTGAGGCTTTGCTCGCTTACTGGTCTCTGGGGTGCTACTCGTAGAACTTGGCCTCTCCGGGTTGGAGTTCTGTCTGAGGAGAGGCTTCTTCTTCACAGACCCAGCTCCGACTTTCCTGGGCCTGCGCAGCGTTCCTGGATTGCTCTCTGTGCCTACGCTGAAGGATTCCGAATGTGGGCGGACGCCTTGCGATACAGTTCCATCCAAGCCAAACGTGTCGAGTTCTCCACCCTGGAGGCTGAGGGAACGAGTGAGTGGTTGACTTGTTGTCTCTGAGGCAAAATGTTCGATGTTGTATGTGCCGCTGGCCGCAATTGGTCTGTCCTCATCAAAAACAATCGCAAGTGGCTCAGAAATTAAGTCGGACGAGAGAGCTCTCACGGAGATGTCTTCGCCTGAAAAAGATGAAAACAAGATCATCATGAACATTTCAGTTCTGTTGTTCAATTTAACCCAAAACTTTCAGAACCTGTCTGCCAAAATATTTCAGATTTAATACAGAGCAGTGATTGAACTAGAAAATCAATTTGGAATAATAAATAGAATACTAATTAACGCAACTGGGTTTTACATATTTTTCATTTGATTGTTTAAATACTTGATGTTACTATGTGCCAAAATAATCATTGTGCTCTTTTGGACACAAATTGTTGCGCTGGCCAAATTCTGCAAAGCGATGCAGTGACTGGGGGGAAAAAAATTGTAGGATTGGATACATTTGTTAAATTGGTATAATGTTGTACAGTATCTGTTTATTTCAAAAGTGGGACTCACAGAATAATAAATTGAGAGTAATAATAGCAGTTGATATACAAAGACAAATCAGCTCAAATAAATCAATATGACGCATAGATGGACCCTCATACGAAAACATCACAATAAGAGAATCATCAGTCCACTCAGACGTCTATGGATAAAAAAAAAAAAGGAAGAAAGAAAGTGCTTAATTCCACTTTCCTGTTATTTGATTACCTTAATATATTTTTTTTCTGACCTTTGTCATCGGTGGTTAATAATTGGTTGTGTGGATCTGCAGGAGCCTTCACTGGTGTTGTTGATTCAGGAGTCTCGAATGCTCCATCGGAGTCGGAGCTCCTACAAAAAAAGACAATCGCACACTGAGTCAATGCTGCTCTGAATCATTCTGACATGATTGTGAGATAATAGTCAATAATGGTTTCACCAGGTTCAATACCAACCGAGGGTGAATAAACCTATAAAAATGGGGGGGGGGGAATCTGAAGCAAATAGTTTTGTTTCTCCTCATCACCAGACATCCTTTAAAATAACAGCAAGCATTTTAAGATCGATGCCCCAATTATTCCAAAGTATGTGTCTCTCGCAAGCCGTCCTGTCTCACCTCTCTCTGACCGGCGCCCCTGCAGTCTTAATCATCTCGTCATGATGTAAGCTCCAAGAAAGACGGCGGAACAGCCCGAAAGCCGGATCCAAGTCTGGACTGCCTGCCGCCCCTCCCAGCAGCGTGCCCCAGCCCCAACGAGCCCACTGCAGTGGAGATAAAGTCTGCCACGCACTCACCGCCATAACGCCCAAAACGACGCACAAGGTCTCTTCCACTGTGATTTTTAATATTCTGATCAACAGTCCAAGAAGTCCTTCCACATTGCTCACAACGTAATTGTCATCCTTAGCCGGCCGTCGGGAGCTAAAGATGTCTTCCCATCTGAATGAGACCGCTTGCACGCGCTCCCGACTCTCAGCCTTCCTCTCTTCATCGACTTTCCCCCTCCCTGCACGTCTTTCTCTTCCACCACTTTGCTCAATCTAGAATTCATTTTCACAATATAAGAGCTGAAGTTACCATGGTCACAGACGCACCCTTTGTCTTGTTGGGACGGAGCCAATGGCGTGCGCGGTTGATTGTGCGGTCCCAAATGGACAATAAAAATGAAGATTGGCAAATAAAGCGCTCCCAGAGAAACACAACCCAAGCCCGTCAAGAGCAAGGGCATAATAACTCACTAAATGGCCTGAGCAGAGATTTGAACCCGCAACCTTTGGATTGCGACGAAGCTATAGAGTGAAATAAAAATCGCGTGTTCAAGCTGATTATAGCACATTTTAAAGCCCAATTTGTCTCCTTTCGGGCACCTTTTTTCCCCCCTGCAACTGCATAACTGAGGTTGCTATGGTAACTGGAGTTGTCAGCATATGTTTCACGATGGTGGAGGCAAACTGTCTGGCTGCACAGTGCACACACATGCATGTATCGGAAAACAACAAAACATGGACCTGGAACGTCTATCCAATCAATGCATGTTTAGATTTCAGTCTACAAAGATTTTAGTACACAACACAGACGTGAAAATGAATCATATTGTACTATAGTTTCTATAATTAAAGATGTGTATGAAAATGATACTTCAGTCAACAGACATGACGTGAATCTTACGCATCTGACAATGCATTTAGCGTTGTAAAACAATTTTGCAATGGTTGAAACCGCAGACAAAACATGCCCACAGGAAAGACAGCATGTGGGCAAACAACGTGTCAAAGCGCGTGGTCAAACCTAAAGAAACAAAGCGACGGCCAATGTTGTGAGGGGAGACAGCCTGCCTGCTTAGAGACAGACGCTCAGTAGAGGAAGGTGCTGCGCCTCAGACAGACACACGAAAGTATTGTCTTGCATTGTATTGACTCTTGCCTGAATTTCCACCTTCCCGAGTACCTGCGTCTATCTTAAGTCTGCTACATATCCTTCAATGCTTATTTCTGCGCACCGCTATATTAGTAGGGTGTCTTAAAATGTGCATTACAATAACTGTCCTTACTAACTAGTAACTACACGGTTCAAATTGCACTTCATGCTAGTATTGATTTAACTGTGTCGATTCTTCAATGGCGCTTGTACTATAAATTAGACGCGAATGTACCAGCAGAGGGCGCTACTGCTTATTATGACCCTGTACAATAAGGACTAGGAAACATATTGAGAGCAGAAAGATGGCACAGTGCTGTGTGAGCTGCAAGGAGATGGTTAAGAAAAGTACCATTGTGATCATGAGATCAGATTGGAGGTACAGGGACACAATTCCCAACATCCATCAAGACAGAGATCTGATTTTGGATTCGTCTCAAATAAAAGCACAAGAGCACTTTGATTTTGCAACTAATTTACTGTGAGCACACTAAAATATTCATTGATGTGAATTAAAGTCTTCAGTGCATATTTAACAAAGCTTTCCTGTGATAAATCATTCATCCCGACATTATAAATGACACCTTCCCCCATCTCTCTGCATGGGCCCTTGCTCTCCAGCGCAGAAGTGTCTGAGCTATAAATAAAACTAAGTGGAGCGTTCTTGTCCTGTCTCTAACTCTCTCATATTCCTGCACATCGTGCTCCATTTCAGCGCTGGCTCCTGCTCCCAGCAACAACAAAACATCAGCCCACCAGCCCATCACTGCTTCCATCTGGCTTGCCTCGTCCATAATATAAATGATTCACTTGTGCAAGTGACTGCGCATGTGCGCTCATCTTTTTATTTACATGGCAAAAAAAACAAATGGCAACAAAGATCTGTACGCTGGGCTGCTGCATGCAGCTCGAGTAATATCCAGGCAGAAAATAAATAAATAGCCCGAAATTTGTGAGAACTGGAAGCTTGAGACTCACATGTGTTCTTGAGTAGGACAGAAGGTCTGCCCTTGCTCCGTGGATTCGTTGGCTCCCATTCTCGGCGAACTCTGCTCCCCCCACCTGTGCTCGCACTTCAGCCGCCGTCCACATCCACCTGGTCCCTCGAAAACACCCCCTTCCGAGTGTTGCGATCCTCGCAGCAATGTGCCAACAGAGGAGAGAGGCAGCTCGTAACGCTGCACTGCAGAGAATGACCTCGTCCCGCTCCTCGCATCAAATCAACAATTAAACGCTTGTCAATTTAGGCACAGCGCCACACAACCTGAGCTCCCGCACACATTGTGGACATGATCCGCTTTCCAAGTAGTTCATCTGTAAAATGATGCCGATCCATTCAAGTAGAAGGAGAGACAAATCCAAAACAATCCAGATTCTTGTCGTCTCGCATGTGTGGATGAGACGTCTCTGTTTGAGCTGTGACGCTGCACACACTTGACTCCTCCCCCTTTCTTTTGCTTATGACGACCCCCCCCCACCCCCCGCCCCCTCCCAACAACAGCAGCAGACGCCTGCACCTTTAAAAAGACAAGCAGCCTTTTTCCGGACGACTACCAAAGCCATTCGGGGGGGGGGGGGTGTTGGAACAATAGAATCAGCATAAACAGACACAGAGGCTTCCTTCTACAGCTTCCTTTAGAAATGATGCCGCTGAACCGAAATCCTTCGTTTTCATCCAGAAGCTGCGTGAAATAATATTTGAGCCCCTTTTTCCATCAACCACAATCATGTCTGAGCCAGACAATTTTCTATTCAGTGAACCTAACATGCACGTTGTTTGAATGTTCGGGAAAACTCAAACCTGTGAGGCGGGTGGGCTCGCCACTCTTCCACCGTGCTGCCGCAAGCAAATATTTCAAAACACAAAATTCACAAAAGGTCGTTCGCCTTTTGTGCATGACATCACACAAGTCTTCCTCAGTCAAAATTAAAAAGTGAGACAAATCAGACAAGTGAAAATCTCCTCCACATTGCGCACTCATTTATCAATTTTGAAATAATTTATCGTGTACAAGAGCGGTGGTTAACTGACTTTGTTTCCTCTCGCGAGACCATTAAAATTGCATTTAAAATGTCCTTGCATTTAATCATTTGAATTATTCATGCAACCTTGGATCCGATTATTATTTTCCAATGCAAGTTTCAAAATTCAACCCTAAATGTGAATGTAAGGCTTCAATACGTTTACATTTTCTAAATACCATTATGTGGGCCGGTCTAATTTTCGGTCCAAATTTGAGTGGCATTATTAGAAAGACTAGAAATATAGTCCAATTTGTCATTTTTAGACATCTGCTTTAGAACAAGTCCCGTGGGATGAAATCCGAGCGGGAACACAAACTTTGCATTGATCGTCCGAAAAGCAATGGGAAAGGGGAGGGCTCTGAAATTTAAGGAGGATGAATCAGCTGTGAATTCATGGGAAGGTGCGTGAATGACGGTTTTCTAGGACAGAACAAACTGCCCGTAGCACTTGAAATCTTAGTCGCACGCATTCATGTGTCCCACTGAAAATAGGAACGTTGATAGGTTGACTGAAAAATGGAAACGCTTCAGTTCCACTGCACAGCATGCAACAGTGGCAGGTTTTTTTTCGTTTTTTTTTTTTTTTGCCGAAGGGGAAGGGGAGAGGGTTTGCAAGTAGACCATCCATTAATGGATGCTCAGGGAATATTAACATAATTCTGTTCTCCAATGGGCCTAATGGTCGATTTTAACAGCCAGAGGGGACGAGAGTGAAAATGTTACCCACTCGCTGCTACCCAAATGCTAAAAGGAAATTATTGATTGGCATGACCAGTTCCATGTTCAAAGCATGTCCTTCTCTGATGCGCTATTCATGAATGAGCTCTTATTTATGAGTCTTGGCCTTTAGCCTCATATGCAAATCAGACCACAGAATAAAATATTCAACACACATTGGAAGTAAGAAAAAAAGCTTTTCCTGAAATATTCAGCTAGAACACGGCTCAAGTGAAATTAAGGTCACTATGACCAGCACTAAAAAGATGTTTGCTAGTTGTGCTTGTAATAAAAAGGCTTCGAAGCAAATAGTGAAGAGGTCGACTTTTGGTGTGAGGGGAAACATTCCTATTTAACATATTAAATTCATCTTAATTTATTTGTGACATAATTTGCAACAATTCATAGCAATTCTGCAGGATGTGTAAATACAAAGTTTACCAGGATTTTAATTTTAAAAAATTTAAACGCGCTCACAGAGTGGAAAAAGCCATTGAAAGCATGAAGCTAAGTCGCTACGTCAGGGCTAGTGAAATGGCTCATAAAAAATACAATGCGTAGCGAGAGCTCGGTAGTAACGAGGTCACAGCAAAACAGAAGTACTGAAAGAGAAATAGAAACAGAAATCAACTTTCCTGAGACTGAAGGTGCAAAGGTGCTTTCAGGGAACCTGGGCTATCTGGACTTTGCATGCAGAACAGTCACAGATGAACTCTCGAAAGAATACTTTAATCGGCATTACTGGATAAATTCCTGCGACCAGATTAGATCTGAATATTAACACGACCACTCTAATAATTCCTACATTGGATACATTAGATTTGTGGCATTTTCCCGGTCTTTGTTTGTGTGTGTGTGTGTGTGTGTGTGTGTGTGTGTTATCCAGTTATGCAGTCAGTAAACTGTGCAGATATGATCTCATTTCATCATTTGTAGGTTTTGATAAATACTAAGAAGGACATTATTGGAAAACGTGTGAACCGATGTTAAAGTGAAATGTGACCGCTTTTGTGTGTTTCCAATGGTAGCAGGAGAGCGGTTGTGTCGATGAACAAAGGGAAAGGCTCCATCTGGTGGAGGTAAAAGGCACTGCATGATGTAGTGCCTTTTAAATCTCTTGCAAGTTATGAAAATGCGAAAAGAGTCCAAGTGATTTAAGTTCCTGAGAATTGCTATAAATGAATCAAAATACAAATAACAATAAGAAGACAAAATGAAATTAATACAACCAAATATTAGTCACTCGCCCCAATGTCACAACACAAATCTTTTGAAACTGTATTTTTACTGATTGTGAGTATCACATTGTCGTCTTTTTTTTATTTATTTTTTTACAAAACACAAAGAAAAAGGAATTAACACGTTTAAAGGAGATTCAATTTGTCCGGATTAGAATTGGGCGGATCAGCTAATGGCCAATTTTCATCAAGCAGGCGAAAAGGACTAGTGTGACATTTGAGGATGTTTACCATCTGAGCTGAGAGCACGCATGACGATAAACAACTTAACACACTCACAACACAACAAGTTTTGTGAATGTCACACTGAGCAAAAGATTTCTTTCAGGAAAAGTTGATACCTTAGAAGGAGGTGGGAAGATGCAGAGGTGGGGCCGGGTTCGTCACTCCGGTGACAGGAATGTGCAGAGAGGGAGGCAGGAGCCGGCGAGAGAGGAAATTGGTGAGGAGATGCAGGCGGTGTCGTCTGTGGTGAAGGCGATGCAGGTGGGGGGGTGGGGAGCTCGGGAGGGGGAGCGGACGGGAGGTGTCTGGGTGAACTTATGGGGAAGGCAGCACTCCACTCGGGCGGCTCAGTGAGGGGGGGCCTGCGGGAGGGGCAACACAGATCATCAACGGATGCCGCTTCTCCTCGGCACAGACTTACCTCACGACACCTCTGTGACCTCAGCTAAACCAAATATTGACTTGAAGAATGACAAGCGTGCTCAAAGCATCCCACGTTTGGTTTTGGATTCCAACTGCATTCAGTTGACTGCGCTTCTCGTCTGTCTTCCGCGACTTGGACCGAACGCGTGGATTGAGGCGCTTGCCCAAATGTGTCATACTCGGTCGTGATTGGCCACCTGGCCGAGTGGATTTGGCCCTGATCCGGGTTCATCTTATCAGGAGTGCTCGGCTCTAATCCGACGGGTAATGCGATGGACGCCCGTGCAGCTGCTACCACTTGGGACAGGCCTCCTGCTCGGCTCTAAAAATATTTGGGCGAGTCTGCAGAATGTTTCGGATAATGGAGCGTCAGATCTGCCGGGCAAAGATGCCAACTACATTAGGCGCCGACTATTCTGTCAAATTTAAACTTAAGCTTACATTGAAGGAGTCTTGTAATTGTTTTTGTGAGTGTGTGGCAAATTCTGCAATCAGCTGTGTGCGCTCTGACAAGAACAAGGCAGTTTTAAATGTATTAGTATTTATTACTACTTCCCGTTTCAGTTATATAGGAAATATAATTACGAGCCCATCATTTTCACCGGGGTTGTTTTTTTTTTTCCAATCCCAATTGGTTTCATGTTTGTCATTACAAATTTTTTTAACACCAAGGTCATTTGCGCAAACTGGAAATAGACAAAACCAAGTCACAACATTGTGTCATACAATCTGCTCGTGGCTCCAAAGTCAGACAAAAACAAGGCGGAAAATAGATCAAGAAGAAGTTACACTGGGGCACTGTGGTCCTTTTTAGTATACATAAATGTCAGCGGATATGTGAAGTTAACAGCTGTCCCGTTTCTACTTTGCAGCAGATTAAATTCAAAATCAGAGGAACAAAAGAGAGCAACAAGGGAGAACGTGCGCCTTCTTTCATGATCGTAGAACTCTTATTAACACCTGGAAACGGTGTAGCTGTCAGAACACGTTTACTTATGTTGATTACTGGGAATCTCATCAGGAAAACCACATTTCTTGACTTCACGTGAGAAAGTAAACCAAGGTGGCTTGAAGATAACATCTCAACATAAACATACACACGACTGACAGTTCCGGAATGAAACACATTATTACCAATCCTGTAAATCGCAGAGATTTGAATCATAACCTAAAATTGTGAGATTATCCACTTCACTTGAGCCATTAGATGCAGACACACCTAGAGTTACCATGGCAACCAGACTATTTACAATTGCAGTACGAGCACTACCTATCTCCTTTTAAAAGTAAGAACATAAAATCATACATATTCGTCTTCGTCTATGTTTAGAAACGGCAACAGAATTACTGTTCGGACCAAGAAGCAATCATGAGCATATCAAGTAAGTGACGTTGTTGGAAATGTGCGAGTTATTTCAACTCTTTATCGACCTTCTGTCTTTCTACTTGACCCTCCGCTTTGCCCATCTGGTGAGGTCATAGAGGACAATAATTACCTACACGCCATATGCTACGTCCACCTGGAGTTACTTAAACAGGCACACACACATCATAAAAAATAAAAAAAAAAATAAAATATTTAAAAAAAAAACGGGGGCAGCATTTGAAAACCAACTCACCCATATTTCTGCCATGGAGGTAGCCTAACAGGAAGTCAAACTAAATGGATGGAAACGCTTCTGTCGAGTTCCAAACCAACATCCCGTGTGTCCCAAGTCGTCACTCGCTCGCTCTGACCGAGTCAGTCATGCACGCTCGGCACACAGCACATGCTCAAGTGTTTGTCTTGAACTCTGGCTTTTGTTCAACTGTCTGCTCTGCGCGAATGACTTCAGAGGGCCCGAGTACAAGAGGGCAGGCAGGCCAGGGAGGAGGCGCCTACTCGGGGCGGGGAAAACACGCACACGCATCAGAGGAGACAGTCCAGCAGTCTGCGCTCTTTTCCTTGCAATGTATATTCCAGATTGGATATCGCTTCAATTGTGGTCAGCGGTCCCCCGAGGGACAATACAAATTGCAGACAATTTGTATTATCCAAAAATTGGAGAATCTCTTCTGTATTCAAGTCCGGATCATGCTCAGCCTCTTGCCCAAAATCATTTCCCCAGCAACCCTGAATGGAAAATGTTTAACATATTTAATAAATGTTATTGATTGAATTGTGAAATTATAATTACTGGACGCAGCTTTAATGGACGGAATTTTCTTTTGGTATATATTTTTGGGATCATCTAAAAATCACAATCAAATCGTTTGCAGTTACTCTCCGATAACGACCCCAACTACAGGACAACCAAGCCACCATTTGAGGACTTCTACAATGCTGCTCCATTTAAATCCAGCTGAGGACAGTAACGCACAACCAAATTGCTCGGACCAAATATTGACGCGGCCGGCAGCAGGAACAGGACGTGTGCTTTGACTGGCAGGCAACAAGCGCTCTCCTGGCATGTCGCACGGCTGCTGCGCTTGCAGCAGTCACTTACAAAAGCTTGTGAAAAGAAAGTCTTGCGGATGATGATACTCGTTCAACGTCATCCTTATCATCATTTAGTCTTGGCTCGAGCAGCCAACATAAAATGTGTCCTTGCCAATAACCCAAATTGAAATTTTCAACCATCACTCGTTTTCAGCATTTAGTGTAAACGCACAACAAACATTATCCGACTGAGACAAAGAAACAATGCGTGCTTGAGGTCAACCAACTTAAAAAGTAACTGTTAGAACGTAGCAAAGTTCTAAGCATGGATGCTATTATTTTATACCGACACTTACCGACTTTTCTGGAGCAGCCAAGCAGTTTCTGTTCTTTCCTCGGCCGGCTTTTCAGAATTCTCTTCTGGATGTTCACCGTTCGGCTTCTTGGGTCCAAAGTGTTCCGTTATTTTTTCTGAAGATTCCTTCTCCACTTTGCTCTCGTTGGGTTCCACAAGCTCATCGGAGGTTTTTGAGAGTTCAGTTTGATGCACTGATTTTGCTCTACTGTTTATCGGACGCTCTTCTTTGCGCTCCTCTACTTTTTGGACAACATCCGTCACCTCTCGGACCTCCTCAAGATCCGCTTCAGGATGTCGCGTTGTGATGTCTGTTGGCTCCTGAGGGATCTGTTCTGGCTCCTGAGGAGCTCCCTCCTCATTGGGAGTGAGAAACTCTTGTTGAGGAGACTCCAGAGATGGGAGTGGTCTGAGAAAACAAAACGACAATCGTTACGTCGTGCGATGACAAATGAGCGACATGTTTGTTTGTCGAGGTCCGGCAGCCTGACGTCTGCTCATTAGCGTTTATTTGAAGTTTAAAGTACACTCGTGCTTGAAATGTTGCGTTCTGTTCTGCCAAATTGTGCGCGCTGTGCGAAAGGCGGGAGAAAGTCCCATTCTTGGTGTGTCGAGATGTCGCAGCCGATGTCATCCTTTCACTATAAAGGCCCGCTTCACTTGCGTCAGAACCCAACATCTGACCTCAGCTCCCGTCAACACAAAGTGCAGCAGTGTACTTACCTCCTCATTCATATTCATTGTCAGCCTTTTCTCTTCAACAACACTCGGCACAAGTCTTTGGCATAGTCTCACCGCTTTAAAGTGCAGCGAAACAAATCTAAAATACTGAATGAAGAAAACCACAAGTCACATTCCAGGGAAGACCTTCTAAATTTGTATATTAAAAAAATGACGCTTTTAAAAGTGTAATAAATGCACAGTTCAGATTTGCGTGATTTATCAAAAGGTTGATTATTGCGGTTGAGTAACGGTGACGCATCACGCGGAAACCATTTGAAAAGGTAACGAGATCGACTTACAGGGGGAGGGGAAAATGATAAACGACAGTTCCTCAAAATGTATTTCTGTGTTGTGTTCATTCCACTTCTCTTCACGTCGAAAGGCTTTTGCCATGTAGCGTATAAACTTCTGAACGCATTTCCAACCCCCTCATGCGCTTTGGTTTACCTTCGGATTTCGGCGCTCTCTCGTTCAGTCAGATCATGGGAAGCTTCTCTGAGAGCTGATATCCAGTTGGAATCCGGTTCGTGTGTCGTCAGACCGGCGGAATTGCCCGACACATGAGACAACACTTTGTCTGCAGACACGTGTTTAAAATCGGAGTGGCAGGCGGGAGGGTGTGCCTCATCATCGGCCGGTGGAGTTGGCAAGGAGATGCGATCGGGACGTTCCTCCGTTTGGCCGAGCACGTCCCGAGAAAGCGTCGTTTCGTCATCTTGGCTCTTTGATGAAACACCGGGTGTGACTTCGCCAATGTTGGCGTGTGGATCGCTGGTTTTGTCATTGTCATTTTCCATCGTCTTTAAAAGCCCGAAGTTGGCGTGAGAGTGACGAGCGTGGTTTGAGACATCAGCAGATGACGGGTCTTCATCTTGAGGAACAACCGCTCCTTTTGCTCCATCCGTTTTTCTTGCTTTGTTGTCTTCTACATCAACCTGACGTGGACCCTTCGCTGAGAAATGAGCATTTTCTTCATCTAAAGCAACATTGTTTCCTCCTGCCGTCTCCTCCGCATGAGGTCCTTTTACGGGAGTTTGTGTTCCGGAGCCATTTTGTACGGCCGAGCTTTTATTGCTGCATTGCGACTCAAGAGTCTCCTCTATTGCATCCGGCCTTTTATAAATCTCAGTTTCACTATTTTTGGGTTCCACAGCCTGAACGCCACTAGGTTCCTTTTCAACAGTACTGAATATTTTTCTTTGCATCTCGACATGCCCGTTTTCACTCGATGAAATGTCATCATGATCTTCCGATAAAGGCTCAAAAGAAACAGCATCGCCGCTAACATTTCCTTGTAGCTCTCCAGAGGAATCGGATTGCTTGCTTTCTGATTTATCGGAACCATCCATACTTTTCAAAATGTCCTCGTCACGCATTAAATCTGTTCCTGAGCCCGCCTCCTCAAAAGCATGCGTATCGTTATGGTCGGACAAGTCCAACTTCTCCATGCGAGCCGTTTGCTCTAAAAGCGTTCGTCCTTGTGACTTTTTGCACTCACTTAAATCACAAACAAGAGGAAGGATTTTGTCAACTTCTGGAATTTCTTGTGTTCGGTTCTTTTCAACTTGCTCTCCACCTCCTGTTTGTTCAGTGAGACGGCTGTCTTCTCTTGACAACCGACCCGGACCTTCTGATTTCTCAAAAGATCCACAGTCTTTTCCTACCACCTCGGTCACGCCGGAAAACTGAGCTTGAATGGGTTTGACTTGGCCGTTCGTCGTTCCTCCCTCTTCAAATGTTTCCACGCGAGCGCCTGGCAATCCATCTGAGGACAACTTGGATACCAAAACATGCTGCGGTTGCTCCTGTTGCTCAGACAAACGCTTCAATTCGGGATTTGATCTGAAATCTGTCGATGTGTCCCTGTTCTCCTTGTGCTCGATTATTTCTGCAAAAGTTTGGTGCAAATATTGGTCGAGAACATCAGGAGGTTGACTTTGCATTTCTGCTTCCAAATTCTTCACAATATTCCATTCAGTGTTTTGGCTGTCAGAATTACGTCCAGTTCCCTCTTTAGCATCTTTATCTGAATCTTTATCCTGTTGCATTGTCACATTTCCTAAATGGCGTTTGCCGCCGTCGTCCGTTTCCTTTCGATTATCCGGCTGCTCAGTTTTGTCATCGAGTGACGCGGACATTTTTTCATCCATATCCTGTTCCTCCTCGACATCACACGTCCCTTTGGGCTTGTTCGAGCCGAGTGGGCAGATGTCATTGATGAGGTCGAGTGTTGCTTGAGTCATCTTATTTGCGGCATCGTTTGCCAGTACACACGCCGGACGATGTTTTTCATCTCGCAAAGGCGTCGATTTGCAGTCAGATGGCAGCGAGGTGAAACATTCGCCGTCAGTTCTATGCTCTTGTTTCATTTGTGCCCCGTCATTATTTTCTCCATGTTCCTGATCATCTACGAAAGACATATGAGGCTTGGTGCTGCCACACTCCGCATTGTCTTCAGTAATTCCTTCAGAAAGAGCAACTTCAAATTCATCTACGAGGTCCGAGTCACTCGACAAAAGGCCTTGAGGTTGCAGCATTGGCGTCGAATTTCTGTCACGTTGCTCAGCGGCAATCGCCTCTGCAACTCCTGAGCAAGTTGTTATTTGGCCAACAGGAGGCACAGACTTGAAGTTCTTTGTAGATTCAATCGGCTGCGCGCGAGCAGGTGGTCGCTCAAACTCAGCAGGTGGCCGACAGCTGAGGACTTTGACTTGCGTCTGAGGAGAGACTGAGCAGGTCAACGTTCCGATTTTAGAATTCGAAATGGAATCCAGATCGCTGGCAAGCCGTCCATCAGGAGACGTCGAGCACACGTCTTGGTTTGGATTAAAGGTCGCATTGCTTCCAGAACTTGAACTTTCTCTTGCTTTGACCACAAACGAATCTATTTCTGCCTCCTCTGGGTTGTCGGCTTCAATTGGTTCTTTGCTGTCCATTTTGATCTCAGGTGTGCTAAACTCTTTTGGTGTTGGACACAAAACCGCAAAGTCGTTTTCTATCTCAACTTCTTGCTGCTTTGTTAACATCCGATCCGTTTTTTTGTCTGGCTGTTCACCTGTTGACTTTTGTCTTTCTCGGCGCTTTGTTTGTTCTGATGGCGTCGTTGTTGTTTTATTTACTTCATCGGTGCGTTCGTCAGGCTCTTCGGTGCTTTTTGCTGTTTCGGTGGCAGCACTTGTGAAAATTAACGCTTTTTCCGGACAATCACAAACTTCTGTACGGCCAACATTTTTCTCAGTTGTTTTTTTTCCATCTTCACTTGATGACTCGTTCTCGGCATTTTGGGATTTATCTTGCGTATCCAAACAAATGGCGTTCTCTGACATCGGTGGGGCAATTTGAAACGGCGCTTCGTCCTTGGTCAAAGATGTATCCCCGCTGGTTTCGGGCTTCTTCGATCTGAGGAAGTCGGGGTAAATATAGCTGGCCTCGACAACAGGATGGTACAAACTCTCGTGAACCGTCAACGGAGGCAATGAAGCACATTCCGAATCGAGGCCTGGCATGTTTCTCACCTCTCTCGTGACACTCTCGTCTTCTTTCACACCGTCCACAAAGCGAACTCTGTTGTCGCCTCCAATTTTGTCACGCGTAGACTCACCCACACTTCTCTTTGTAGTCTCTTGAATGTCCACTTGTGTCTTAGTGGTTGTGGATTTGGGTGTGCTTCTTTCAAGTTGAACCTGTTGATTGTTGCCGGCAGGAGAAAGCGAGGCGTCCGTGACGGCCGACGCCTCGCAAGCGGAATTCAAATTGTGCCGAGTGCCGGCTCCACTTTCTGTATTGCTTTGTTGGCTGCGAGGTGGCGAAGGTGAAAACGCTGCAGTGAGCTGCTCCTCCGTGACGGGAATGAGCGTCTCACCACAGCTCAGTGACTTCACACATGACTCTGCAACATCATCAGCGGATGGACTCGGCTTTTTCTCAGCGACCGCCGGCCCTCGAGCAGCCTCCTCCGGAAGGCTGAGCGAACTGCACTCGGCCGCTCCTCCTCCCTCCGGTCCTGCAGGACCATCGTTCGAATGATCGGCACCAGCGAGTATCTCAAGGGGAAAATGATTCAAATTGTCTTCAAACCAGAGTGGCTCCTTTTCTCTGTCGCCGTCTTCTGCCGGCGAGATCGCCGCGTCCGCACTGCTCGTCTCCTTCTCTCCTTTAGAACTACTCTCAGCCCAAGTGTGCGGCATTTTACCGTCACAGCTGTCCTCACTATCGTTTGCCGAACTCAGCGAGAGTCTCTTGGTGTCTTGGTTTCCCTCCGGTTGGCTTTCCGTCTTTCCCTTGTGAATGTCTGCAATGGCTTCAGTCGCGACTCCCTCCCATGAATCACAGCTCACGCTTTCTCCCTCACTTTTTATCACTTCTCGCATCGTGGGTGTTGTTAGTGGCAACGCAGCAGCCTCCGCGAAAGCTTCGTCAACGCAACGCTCTCCCACACAAGCTGGGATGCTGGAAAAGCAGCAGCTCTCTCGTTTGCCGATCGGCGCTTCGGCGCTCACAATATCGTCATGCCATCGCTTTTCTGACGTCTTCTCTCGACGATCAGCCGTAGTTTGGACATGTGTTATCTTTTGCTTATTGAGGAGACTGGCAGTTGTAGGTGGCGTCCTCTGTAGGATGTTGTCACTTTTGCGATTTTCATCTGTGACATTTATGTCATCAGACTGAGTTGCATGTGAAGGAAGAAGACTGAATGCAGAACAGGCCGAGTCGATCAAATGACCGTGCTGGCTATGAGATGAATGGGAGGGGCGACAAAATCCATCATGAGACGTCTCGCTGCATGACGCTGAAGACGCAATTGGCTCGGAGTGACTGCGATTCCCGAAATTTGCAAATGAAACGGCCTGTAATTCCTTTTCTGCTTGTCCTGCGAGCCGATCCTCCGCTTGCATTTCTTTGCTGATCTCCACCCTTTTCTTTTTCTTGTGCTTCTTTTTGTCTCTCTTTTTTATCCTTTTCTGAGCAGGGTCGTCCTGTTCATTGTTTGCAAAAATCATTTGTGTGTCGCCCTCAGAGTGACTTTTTGCGCCCGCTTGCTTTTTCTGCAATTCCTCCAGTACATCTTTATTCTCAAAATGACTTTTTGACTCAGAAAATTCTTGAACAACGTCAGCAGTTTCATCGCCGTTTCCCGCCATAAACTCCCGATTAAAATCCTGTGTGCTAATATCTGCAGTTTTAAAATCATCGTGCGCATCTTCAGCCATTTGCTCAAATTTCTTCTCTTGACCTGTTTGATTCTGCTCATCCTCCTTTGTGGTTCCTTCTGCTTCAGAATTTTCTAATCCAAGTATGTAGTCCCTGAAACTGAAGACAACTGTATCCGTCTGGCTGCTCTCTGTCTCACTCTTTCCATGTGCACTTTTGTTGACGAGCTCGCCGTTCGCATGTCCAGACTGGTTTGCAATTTGAGGCAGTGATGATGATGACTCATCACACTTCGTTACCGTCGCTTGTCCAGTTTTCCGATCCTCCTCGTCCCCTTTTTCATGCTCGGTGCCGATGGGCTCTTTGAGATGAGAGACGCTCAGCGAGGCCATTCGTTGCTCACATTCCGGAAAGGCTGCCAAGAGCCGGCGGTCGAGAAGCGCACACGGCGGAGGGGTCAAGTGTTGGCCAGCTGGGTGAGGTGTGGCAACGAGCCGAGACGACAGCGGGGCATCTGCGAGGAGCGGGTCGGCGCCGCCAGGCCTGAGACCGGGGCAGGGTGACATAGTTAAGAGTGGCGACTTGCAGACACGCAGCTGCTCATTCCACGATGCCACACAAAGCCGCTTGTCGTCGACGAGACTCATGCTCAAGCAGCGCACTCACACGTGTGCGCACAAATGCAACTTTGGTCAAAATGCTTATCATACACCAGCGATTTCAAAACAGTTGCTTGTTAATAAATTAAGGCCATTAATGCCACAAACATGTCCACAGCCTTTTGGATAAAGTACATTCATTGTTAAAGCTTGCCTTGGTACAAATGTTACACAATCAGGATCAAAATTGCAAATGGTGCAAAAATCATTCAGCATAACAAAACACGAAACTTAAGATCGCAATCGTTAGACCACAATTAAGCATTACGACACAATGCTGTGGGATCATCGGAACCTCGTGATTTGGAGCAAATTCATTATCTCGTTGACTCAAGAGGGACCGCCCCAAGTTACCATTATCTTTATTATGACCAGTCTGAATAAACTCACAATGCACAACATTAGGTACACATGTGAAATATTTAAGAAAAAAGATTTTGTAAATATTCAGATGAGATCCGGATTTTTGTCCTTTTTTTTTTTTTTGATTGACAATTTCAATTGATTTAATTTATTATTATGTTGAGATGACAACTAAAATCCCCTCTGTCCGAAACAAACTATTCTAATGGACATATTTCCACGCTGATCTGCAATTAGGCACGACGGATGGATGATGTGAGTCCTGCAGAAACGACCTTTCGTTTTGGTTCAAACAAAATCACAATAAAGCTTCTTTTAATTAATTCTATTTGATTGTGCAATAGCACAGAATTGCACAGAATCATAATGAAAGCTATTTTTAAAACTTGGCTGCAAATGTTTGCTTTCTATAAACCGACAGTATATGGCTCGTAAATTGGCTCACAAACGTCGCGCAGTTGAAACGAACGTGGTAACTAGTGGAATCAGTACATATTGTACAGTCTGGTGATGTAATATTAGAATAATATCACAGTAAGGAGTTGCATATTTTTATCTGAAAGACGTGACTGAATAGTGCTTTTTCAATTGGTTGTAATCAGTAATGACCTTTTTTTTCCACATTCGCATTCCGTACGCTTCTCATTAGAGGATGGAGCACAAAACGGGCTGCTTGAACTTTACAAGAATAAGATTATTTTTTTCCCCTCAATGGAGTCATACATCCAGTATTCAAGCAAGGTACGCCACAAAAGACTCCACTACCAAATCAACCAAGCATTAAAATGACTCATTTCTCAACCCCTGCGTTGACGAGACAAAACCACGCAGCCAAGACAAACAGAATATCATACGCAACATTCTGTTAGCTTTGTAGCAGTCCATGCGCTCTGATGATAGCATTCGTCAGCCAGAGTCCAGTACCTGCTATCTAGAACGAGCAGAGGATGACTGACTTCCATGTGATGTTGCAAGCCAGCCAGCAGGGGGCGCTCCTGCTCATATGCACTTTCTGCTGTACTAGTCTTAAACCTGTCAACACAACCCCAGGACAATTACACACACTGGTTCACACACAAGAGAAAATCGAGGCGATTGCCATGACTTAACACGTGCGACAGACCTGCTCACTTCAACTTAAACGATCAACTACAGAGCCGTGGAGATCTTAATAGACGTATACAGAAGTCATCTGCTTTTACATATATGTACAGTTATACATATGAGATCTGGTGTGAGTAGTTGGTTGAGATGATAGAGGCTCTGTTGCACTCTCTAAATAATTATTTCATTATTCAAAAATGATAGATGAGGCTGGGTGATTTTTCGTAGTTTTGCGGAAATGTCATCATGATGGTGTAACCTGCACAATAAATATTTGCCATCCCAGACTCACCCTAGTGAGGACTCCCAGATGTTAAGGTCACTGCTAAAATCCAGACTGGGCAGCAGGTCATGGGGAAACTCCAGTTCTTCCCTGTCCTCGGGGGCTTCTGCCGTAGCTCTGCTCTCTTCCACGCCGGTGATGACGGGGACATCGAGGAGCACGGGCGGGGACAGCAAAGTCTGCTGACTAGTGGATGCCTCAGTCAACAGCACGCCAGCGTCGTTCTGGGCTTCAGTCTGCAGGGGAGAGACACACTCTAGTAGAGAGACACAGGAACAGGCAAGCTACATAATAAAATATTCCTCTGGGATTTGGGTGCTTCCCCGTTAACAAATTCACATTTTTCTGCTGAATCTATTCGAGGGAGACACCGAATAAGTAGTTGGGGTTCTTTGCCGTTTTTGGTGCCCAAAGATGCCGAGATGACTAAGATGCCGCCAAGTTGCTCTAATTTGAACAAATAAAGTCCATAACGAATAACAAGGGCTGAAATTGCCAACAGCTTAAATGACAAGAAAATATTTGAAAGCACCGTTTCCACATTCTAAACCGTCATCCAAGTGTAGCCTTCGAAGAAACCTGACAGACACACGCTGCCATACTCATTTTGGATAGCTTCACTTGCACTAAGTTGCCAAAGGTTACGTGACCTTTTGTGGTTACACACAAACAAATACAAATATATCCGATTCAGTATTATTTCCCATTGCACTAACTATTCTCTTATCGAGTTTATATACTTAACTGAATTATTGTTGTATTGCACTGGAGAGGGGAGCTCTCTAATCTCGTTGCACACTTGAGTACAATGACAATAAAGGCATTTCTGATTCTGATTCTGAAAAGCTCTGAAGCGCCCCCTACAGTTGTGGGGTGTGAACACCTTTGAACCCATTGCAGTGGGTTGACAGGTACAATAAATGTGCATTTGGTGAAAAGCTGACTGAACTAAGGCTGGTTCATTTCTTGAACAAACAGTTCCCTTAAAAGCTAAAGCTAAAGCCAAAGCTAATGGAAGTAACAAAGACAAGATAGAAGCCAAACCAATGAAAGTACATGCTAAACACTAATAATGCAACTCCAGCAGAATTACAGCTCAGATGCAAACAAAGATGAGCAAAAAACTCCACCCAAGTGTTCGGAAACATAATAAAGGTTTGTGCGTGTAGCCTGCAGTGATGCACAGCTAATATTTACTGAGAACTGATACTCCACTATGCCTTCCCAGTTTGCTTTTATAAAAATGAAAATGCATGCCAGTCACCACAGCGTTATTCAAATTAACATGACATTTAACACCTGCAGACACAGACTTTAATGAAATGAAAGTGGCGTAAAATTGCAGCAGCCTATTTGAGGAGTAGGCGTCACAAAAGGCATCGAGGACAAACCAGCCGGGTGAGCAAAAATTCCCTCAGTAGACCAGATTTGAATCTTCAATACGTTTATTTTGACAAAATGGTCAGTGTGTTTATTTAAACGACCAGCGTCTGTCCAAATGTGAGACGTGTGATGTAAACTGAGATTTTCCAGGAGCATTATTCTAAACAATATGTTCAGACGGACAGCCGTCATTTGCTAACATGTTTGAAACTGTCCAGATGTTTTGCTGCAGTTAAGAGAGGAAAGCCTTCCTTTATTATTCATGAATATTTAAGCGTCCACTATAGCAGCTAAAATAAATGTTCAACTTGTTAGGTACAAGCCTCACACGATATATAATAATAATAATAATAATATTGCCTTAATTAGTCCCACAATGGGGAAATTCGAGATTCGAACCCAGGCCTCCTGGGGAGACTGGGTCCTGAACGCGGCGCCTTAGACCACTCGGCCATCCTGGCAGCCAAGATGGAAAACTTATGACCCCGACGTGATATTTTTTGTCAGTTGAAAATAAAAGTCTCCTTCATCGCAATTCCATCTCAGAGGTGGCGTGACGTAAATGGGAGGAAAAATGCATTTCAGTTAAGGTGGAGTCAAAAGTGTGGTGAGGTGACTGGCGTCAGCTGTATTGTGACAATAATTACTTTGGTTTGTGCCAAGTCACGTTTAGTCGGATTGCAAAACTGCACGTCAGCATCTACAATTGATTTATTTTCATTCGTTCATCCAATCATTCGTTCGTCGACAGCGCTCATTTTGTTTGCAGCTGAGCCCCTGGACAAAAGGCTGCGTAAATCCTGGACGGGTTTGCAGCTCATCGCAGAAAAACATCCACTCACTCACATTCACGTCTTTGCACAATTTAAAGTGTTCAATCCACCCACCGTGCATGTTTTAGGACCAATATGTGAAGAAGGCAAAGTCCCCAGAAAAACATCGGCGCAAGTCGAACATGCAAGTTCCAAACGAGAAGGCCTGAGTTGAGATTGCAACCTCAAATCTCCAAAAGGCGAGGCAAACCGAAAATCGCTCTTGCCGTGCTGACACTTTTTGTGATTGACATTCGATTCTTTTTAAATTGACACATCACATGGTCTGCCACTTGTTGTTATTAATTTTGTAACTCACAAATAATTCACTTATCTTCTATCATTTCATTATGATGATTATCTACGCTGGCGTGCATGAAATGATTATCACTAATTTCTCATTAGATGCTCGTAAAATTGTCCAGCACTGCCAGAGTTGGTTATTAACGACTGAACATGAGAAACACGCGTGCACTTCAACACTTCAACAAACTAAAACCACAATAACAAACACTGTGAAATCTTTCAGCAGTGCCACCGAAAAACGGCAAATATCCGCATAAAGGCCGATTTCTAAAACTGTCTCAAATGCAGGTGTCGCCAATGACACGTCCGGTGAGGGCATGTTGCTGATGCTACTTAAATTCTCATCTGTCTTAGTGAAGAGCAGCTAAAGTCACAGTGGCAGCTGTCCACTCAGCACTGGAACAGGAACAAGCAAGGTTACTGCAAAACAACGCAGCCCTTTAATTAAAGCCGCGTCAACTACACGAAACAAGTTGGAGACAGAAGAGTACAACTCGAAAAATAACAGTCCACTCTTATTTGAACCAAACTTAAAGCAATTCTCGCAATGCAATTCGCGCTATTTCACACGTGACGGCAAAGCAAGCCTTGAACTCGCAGAACACAAATGAAGCTTGAGCGGAGAACACATTGCAGGAAAAAACTTTCATCGTGTACTTACTCAATATGTTCAAGGAGATTTCCTTTTCCGTCCCTCCACTGTGCTCACTGTAAATCTCTGAGGGCCTGCGAGCTGTTTTGGAACACACAAACATGCTGCAACACATGCGGCCGCTCGCTTCTTTCCTTTCGCCAGCCCCTCCTCCAGATTTCTGCTGCCTCCCTTCTAAATTTCCATGTGCTTCCTCGGGCTCTTCTACTGTGCAGGCGTGTGTGTGCGTGTTGGTAGTTCAAAACACTGCTGCTGAATCACTTGGCTGTCAAGAGGGAAGGGCCAGGCATTCTCCTCCCCCTTTCATCCGAAGCACCATTCCTACTCCCTCCTTGTTCTCAATTTGCCCTCCCCATCATGTTGTACTCCACCCTTCCCACTTCTTTTCGAAACCGCACACTCCCTCCCCTCCCTGCGGTTTGTGTGTCTTCCGGCTGGATGCACTGAGTGTCTGACTGACTTTGGGCCTGCAGGTGAATGCTTGGAATTAGGCCAAGGGGCAGGCCTGCGGGTGCCCCCCCCCCCAAAGAGAGGATCATGTTGCACTGAGAGATGCTTTTGGTACACGAACACACACAAAATCTTCAATCTCATTTGTTTCTTGGGGTTGTTTGTATGTTACATCGTCACATTCGCATGACAACACCATTTCCCTGATGAATACAGCATGTTAGTGACGATTAACAAGTCGTCATCCAACAACCAATAACATCATCTACAACAGTTTTTAAATGTTATTTTTACCAAGAAAGTAGGTAGTTGGGAATATAAACAAATAAACTACAATAATAATACAAATACAATAATAATACAATATTGCATTATTATCATTGCTGTTGTCCTTGAGTTCCCACAGAGGCTCTTTTAAATACAATTTATACGATACTAGAAATGTCCCTTAAAATTGTAAAAAAAAAATAAAAATGATAATCCTGACGGAGCAACTGTGTCTTATTTAATGTCTCACATTACCATTTTACTCGCAGTACATTTAAAGTCGCAAAACTGGGATATTTTGGAGAAAATGGGTAATGGAAAATTTATTTTTTCATATGCACGCAAAGTTTGTTCATTCAACACAAAACAACCACGCTTTCATTTAGTACCTGCAAGGGTTCGGTGTGATTTTCTTGGGGTGGAAATAGCACAACATGTTCAGGAGCGCCCTCTTCTGGCTGAAATTACACATTTCATTGTTCAAGATTTATTAGGGGAGAACATTCGGAGTGCTAACATAATTTATTAGTAAAAGTATACATCATTGTTTTCCACACCACATCGTGTAAAATGCTGCCTGGGCCCCTCGACTCTTTAAGAGTTCCATTTGCATTAATCCCATCCGGATAATCCAGAATTCCAATTGAGGGTCTCAAATCACATGTGGGGAAAGTTTCTTAGGCTTCAATTATACATCCTTCCACAACAGCCCAAAAAACACATAGTTGCTTGTACGACATATTCGATTAGTCTTGTAAAAGTTACACAAATCTAAGATGTTAATACTTCACATGGGCAAAAAAATATTTCACCTTTAATTGTTTATAATCAGATAGTATTAATACATCAGTATTAAAATTAGTGCTGCAGTCCTACTGTAGTAGTATTAATAGTGGTTGCTGAATTTGTTTTAATAGCATTTGTAGTTGCATTAAGAAAACAATTTGCGCCCCCCACCACCACTCACTCTCTGCCACAACTATAAATAATAGCATTTTCGTAAAAATGTAGTGCGAATACTCGCTACGCACAATGGGTAAGGAGAGCGCCACTGCCAACTGCTGGAGTGGAGGTGAAATTACACTTTATTGTAGTACGGCAGGAAAAAACGCATGTTCCCCAGCGTCACCCCCGCAGCATCGCACCAACCCACTATTTGAGAAGCACTGATATGAAATGAGGTTTTTTTTAATCTGAATTAGTAGTGTTGGTACTAGTATTAGTAGTAGACTAGTAGTCGTAATTGTATTGGTAGTATTAGTGGCAGTAGTAGTTGTAGCGCTAAAAAGTGCATGTCTCTTACCAACGCCTCCGTCGTGCTGCTCTCGTTCCCCATGTCTCATCAGGCCGAGCGGCACAAGGACCTTCCAGGCCTTCCCAGGCGCAACACAGCCAGACAAAACGTCCCTCCGTGAACGCCTTTTCCACAAGATTAGAGCAGCAGACAGAGAATGGCAAAGTATGAGTGCATGTGGAGTTTACTCGTTTGAGAGCTTCGAAAACTGGGACGCAGTAGCAGCGGCTCGCTCAGGTCAAAGTGCAACCTGAACCACCTTCAGTATGGACTGAAAGCCACACGAGCATGTCCAATTATCTCAAAACGTACGTTTAATAGAGTTCTGTCCATTGCATTCAAAATTAGCAGCCTTGAGAAAGTTAGTGATGATTATTTATTTTTGTTGTTGTTGTCAAAGACGTATCGTAAGAATATGTTTTGTTGAGCTGCACTGCATCATAGTGCCAGCTTGTTCTAATATTTTGATTTCCAAAGATATTTAGCGTCTTGAGAGGAGCAAAAATATTACACATTACAGTACAAAGCAGACCTCCACGAACAAACCGACTGTGTTGTTCAAACGACCTGAGCGAATGAGTAAATCCAAACGGAGCCCATTTTGACTTCCGCCCAAACGCTTCGTGCGTATACTCCATGATTGTATTGCAGCTCGACTTATCCCGCAGGGCTCGCTTGTTTGTGCATGGATGATGCGACTTAAAAGTGCGCATGCACAATTAGAAAGCACTGACCTGAATGTGCTCGATTTTATAAATAGATTCCGTCATCTGCCTTCTCTTCTGTAGGATATACTGTAGCTCTGACCAGAATATTTCCTTCAATAATAACAATAATGTAAAAACGGATGCAATCACGAATACATTTTGATGTGACTACATCTTAAACTGTCATCAGTGAGTCTCACATTCTTGGCAAAGTCAAACCTGAATTTCGAGACTGCATTTATCTGTATGTCGTTATCGTGTATATTTAGACTTTGGATGTTTACTCCTGAGTGCATATTATTATTAATAGGAACGTTCCACAGTTATAATGCGTGTTTAGTCGTGCTGTGTTTATTCTGTGTCGTGGCAACACTTCTCCACTCTTTCTATTTGGATGAAAGGGATGTAATTTCAGCCTCCGCGCTGTAATTGTGTGCGCTCTTTAACCAGTGGTCGCCTTTCAGACCTCTTTGCCATGAAAAAAAAAATAGTTAAACGATAAAACTGACGTTATAACTAACCATTCAACATGAGCCCCAAATATGGAAAGTGGTATTTACTGCCCTTGTATGCTACCCGTCCACTTACACAACTGTAAACACATCTATTTATAACAATATTTTGAATAAATTCCATCTATGGTTTAAAAGATTATGCACAGTAGCAATTGTTTAAACTTGCAGATTCTCATAACAATTCAGTAAAATGATTCAGAGCACCTCACACAAACCAGTCGGAACTCAATTATCACCTTTTGACCTTAATATCATCAACACACTTCCCAAAAGTCAACCACAGAAAGCAGCGCTTCGCTACTCACCGCCGCTAAGAAAAGACAATCCGTCCGCTTCGAGCTTGCACAAGTTCCTCCGGTCTGTTTAGTGTCCGACTAAAGTTCTGTCGGCTCCTGCATGGAGCCTCGCGTTCTCTGATGCTATTTTTGCATCGCACGTGGGGTGGGGGGTGGGGGGTGCGCTCAAGGGGGGCGATCGGTGGCCCGAGGTCAATGCTGGACCAGAGGAGAAGTGAGGAGAGTGGGATCGGTGGTGGGGTGGGAGGGGTGGTATTCTGGGTTGGCTGCAAAGGAGGAGACAGAACCGTAGCTGAGGAGGCCATAACTGCTCAGAGTGAAAGTTGGAGGTCGTCCTCCACTTGGATATATTCCAGTGAGAGTGTGTGTTTTGGAGAATACACTTTTCTCTCATGCAGGCACAGCGAGTGGAGCACAAAGTCTTGAGGTACACCCCCAAGTGAATCAAATCATGAATCTGGAACAACAGCCTTCCTTTTTTAATCCAACAACATTGCCCTCAAAATGGTTTCCAAAGACACATTGTAGAAAATCTTCCCAGAAGACAAGAAATTGATAGAGCAACCAAATGTGGGGGAGAAATTTTCTCAACACTTTAGAAAAACACACTTTGTGTAGGCGTGTATCTGTTCCCACAACGTTGTAAAATACAACACATGCATGGAGTAAATCAGTGATGCCCAACTACAGTGCCAGAGATTTTTGAGGTTGCCACGGGGAATTATTTTTATTTTTAATTATTATTATATTTAAATAATTGTTGTGAAAGATATTATTCACAACAAATGTATCTTTGGTCATCTATCTTTGCTCGGGATGTTTATTGACAGGCAGGACAATCAAATGATCTTTCACTAACTGCAAAAAGTACAAATCAACCTGTTGCCGCTCATATAAATAAAAAATAAAAAATAGCTTGTAGCAGTCCCCGATTTGACTCCTCCCCTTTTCAGGAAAGTAATGTATGGATCTTTCCTACCTGTAGCCCTCTGAGCATGCAAATATACATATTTCTATCCAAGTCTCCAGGTGTGACAATAGGAGGCCAAGCGGAAGCGTGCAACTTTGAGCTTCAAATCTTGACTTCATTCTACACGGAATGTTTCCATTGCCTGTTGTCAAAATGTCGACCTACTTCCATTCATTCCGTTAACAGCATTTTGGTCATTTGTGAAGAGAGACTATTCTCCGATTGGCTTTGACCCGATAATCCTCCTCCGCAGCAGCAGCAGCCGCAGCATCACCATCTCCCTCTGGCTTTGCGCTTTTCGAACACTCTCTCTGCCTCCCCACAATTGATGTCTCGCTTTGCACATCACAACACCGACCGCACTCTCTTTGCCTTCAGAATGACAACAATCTCTTCTCTGACAGATGTGCTTGCAAGTCAGCAGCTTTCGCCACCATTTACCTGTCTTGGTGAAATTCCGATGCAGCCCCCCATCCTGTATTCCATGTCCTCTTCAGGTGAAGTGACGGTGGCACTACACGGCTTGCAAAGCACCTTCCTGCAGAACTGCATCCTCGTCGCTCAGCCACAGCATCGCCGAGGCAGCAAGATCTTTGAAAACGTGCGCGTCTGAGTGACTGATAGATGCGCTCGCTGCCTTGCATTGCCTGTGGTGCATCTGAGACATTCGTTCAAGCCATCGTTAGATCAAAAATACATAAGGAATTCCGCCTAATCAAATGAGCGGGAGATGGGAAGTGATGCTTTCCAGCCTTGGCTGCATCTCAAGCTCGCATCAATTGCAGAAAGGCACACGAAGGCACGGCTTTGCAGGGATTTGCACAGGGAGGGGGGTGGGAGGAGGGGACATGGGAAGCAGAATAAAGGGTGCCTGTCTCTTTAAATGCCCCGAGAGGCAACAAGAATGATGGCAGTACATGGTCAGACACAGCATTACAAGTATTTACTTGAATAATATCTTGCAATTAATGTAAAATAACCAAATATGATGTGTATTTTAAATAAAAAACTGTTCTAATAGCTTTCTCTGATCCTTGAATACGATCTAAATTGAGTCTTTTTTTTTTCTTCGAAACAATTCTCAAAACTTCTACAGTACATTTAGTTATAAGCAGCACACTCCAGCAGTATTTGTTTGCAAGGCACAGTGGTAACTTAAGCAGGGTGTTTTGTTCTGAGACGATGTGCTAAATACGGAGCTAAGTTTGAATTTGGCTTTGCAAGATATGCAAATTATTTTTTGAAGTAAATAAAACCGAGTTCAATAATTTAATCGCGCGATTTTTTTTTTTTTTTTTAAATATTGAGTTAACGCTTTATTTTGACAGCCCAAATTTTAATGTATCATACTCACGCTGCAATGACTTGGTCGAGTTTTTGTAGTTGTTCCGTTTTGGTCCTCCACGCATTAAGTGGACGGTAGGTGGCGCGCTAAGAAAAGCCTGAGAGCGAGTTGGACGCCACAAAGCTGCTCTTGTCTTCATTGTTGTTTGCGTTGCCATAGCAACCACAAGTGTTTCAAATCACTTTCAGCTGCTTGCATTTGCAAAAAGTGAGTATGTATTTTTTTTGTGCTTGTTTTGTTTTTTAACAAACGACGATAGTTTAGGATAGGATTCAACCGAAGTTTCATTTTTATTCTTTTTCTTCCCAATTCATATCCTGGACTTTAATTTAAATTTCTTTTACAGGGTGTCCATTACGTATTTGTAATTAAAATTGAATATTATAAAACGCACATTTAAAAAAATATATTGTAAATCAGTTGTATTGTGTGTTCGTTTCAATCGCATGGCATTTGTGTATGGTAGGTTATCCTGTTGATGAAATAGAAAAGAATTCAACTTAATTGTCATTGCACACAACAGAGTCAAGAGCAACGAAATGTAGTTTCCATCGATCTAGAAGCACTTAGCAAAATAGATATATTGATGTGCAGTTGAGCAAAAATAAATACATTTACAGTAGTGCAGTGAGATTTGTTCTAGTGATACCAAATATAAATTATTGTTGTATACTGTATTTTTTTTGGTGTGTGTGTGTGTGTATATGTTGATTTCAGATATTTGTGTAGACTGAATTTCTTTTTTTCTTTTCATTTATGAGAGGCGTAAGGGACTGGTCACATGGTCAAACTAATCCCGTCATGACCTTGTCACGCCGAAAAACCGACTGAGCTGTAGTCCACTTAGAGGCTCTTCTGTTCACGGTTGCACATTGGTCGCGTTTTAATATGGAGGAGATGAGGTCATCTAAACCTCCACCTCACTTGGATCTGAACAACTTTGACTCTATTGATGCAGAAAATAGCAGGTATGTTTTAACGAGCCCTCGCTCCTTGGAGTCCTGTGCACGACTTGGCATCAAACCTGTTGATCTTCTGATGAAATCACTGAATGATTTATTGTCTGAGCAGTGCGACTTGCCTTTAGAGGCAGTGAAAGTTCTGCATGAATCCAATGAAAAGGAGAGAAGGACGCTTTTGCAAATGTGCCGAGATGAGCGGGAGAGGATAATCCAGCAGGTTGCCAGGTGGCCGTGCGCTAAGAAAGACTCAAGCCTGGAAGCATGGCGACATGACACCAAGCTGCAGGATGACATCATTGTTAATAAAACAGATCCTATTCCATACGCAGATCTTTGTTTCAGGGACAAATGTGTTAGTAAAACGTCCTGCTCTGCTGGAGGAGAACCAGACAGGAACACAAAATGCAGCCTAGGTGACCTCAGACACTCTCCTGCTATCCAAATGAAACTACAAAAACTCACACAAGACATCAGGCGGGAAATGCGTGTCTCAATATCTCAGACGGACCGCAAAATTGCGACACTCATGCTGGTGAAGCACCAGGAAAAGATGGACCGCCTCAGTCTCAGGCAGCAGAAGGACGATGAGCGAGAGGCGGCCCACAGGCAGGAGGAGGCCCAGCAGCTGCAGGCCGAGAAAAGGAGGACGCAGAAGCTGATGCAAAGTGTACACCGCTGGCATGAGGAGCTGGAGGCCCGCAGGAGGCTGAGAGCGCATCGGGAAGAAGAGAGAGCAGGTCAGCTCAAAAGGGAGGTGATGCTGCAAGAGGAGCGCTGGAAGAGGCTGAAGGAGCAGGTGGAGGCGCAGCGTAGACGACAGATGGCAGCTGCGCAGAAGGACGCGCAGGGGAGGAAATGCTGCCAGGAGAAAGTGCTGAGACAAATGGAGGAGATGGACAAAAGGCAACGAGACAACGAGAAGCAAGAAGCTGTGGAAAGGGAGCAGAGAGCAAGGAGGAGCAAATTGCGGCTGGAGAAAAAGGAGATGAAGCGTCTGCGGGAAGAACGCAGAAGGGAGCTGCTGCACCACATCCTCCTAAAACAGCAAGTGGAGAAACATGTGCAGGACGAGGAGTCACGTTTGAGCGACGCACTGGAGAGGAAGATGCGGCGTTCTTGTGAGAAACACGCTCGCGGCGTGGAGGACCGGCTGGTGGAGCTCCAGGAACGGGCGGCACAGGAGGAGAAGCAGATGCTCAGGACGCAACTCAGGGCCAAGCTGCAGAGCATCCAGCAACTCACACACAAGCACCACCTGGTCCAGCAGAGTCAGCAGCGCACGCAGAGAGCCGCCGAGCACTCGTGGACCCAACAGAGGAAGAGGGCCCAGCAAACACATCAGCGCAACAAACTCCGGCAGCTGCGACACCGGCGACTGCGGGAGAGCCTGCAGCGAGAGGAGGAAGCGTTGAGGAAGATCAGGGAGAGCAGCGTCGCCATGAAGGAGAGGAGGTGCGAGAGGCTGCTTCGGGAGCGGGAACACATCCGGCAGGAGGCGCACCAGCAAGCTTTGGCGTCGTTTCACTTGAGGGAGCGAGTGAGACAGCACACTCAAAGTCGCTCGTTTGCTCGGATGGCTCAGGAAGCTCAGCTGGCCGCCTCCATCAGCCGCATGAACCTCTGAAAGCACAATCGTTAATCGGGAAGATCTTCACCCATACTTCGTCACAGTTCGCTCACAAAATGTTCATCTGAAAATCAAATTGCTACGGCCGAACAGTGCAGTGTGCGTTAGGAAAATGTTTTTAGCGCAAAAGGGGCGGGGCGACAGAATTGGGACACCGGAAACACTCGTACTCTCGACGAGTACGCGCAATTGAAGGGCACAAGGCTACAAGTGTGACGATTGAGATTGAACCTTACATTTTACGCAGCACTGCCACCTGCTGGTGACTGAAATTGACGTCGGTACCCACGGGCGTGCCTTGTGAATGTCATGAGGCCAAACCCAGAAAATTGCAAGGCGTGATGTCCACCCGTATTCAATAAACACAAAACTAATCAGACTACCGTGTTCTGACCAATACTGTCCATATTATTGCAAAGAACATTTTTGACTTGACATTTGGTTGGTATATACAGCCATGGAAAAAGGAGACCAGCTTTCTTCCATCTTTTTTTAATCATATGCACATTTTTTGTTCTTATTTAAAACAGCATTTTTCGTCATACATCTACTTACTTATGTGAACACCCCCTAATTGCACTGATGAAAAATTATGACCACCTCCAGCATTTTTAGTTGCCCATTCCTGAGCTAAAGCCATGTTTTTTTTTCTCGATTTAATGGGCTTTTAACGGGTAGGAAGAAAAACCTGATTGCAAGTTAACACCTTCCTGCTAAGGTTTTTGTTGTGTTCTGGAACTATAGTGTACCAAGGACAACATACGAGCGATTCATTTCTTTTACAGCCAATGGAAATCTGCTTTAACCCACAACAAGAATTGGACCCAAGGGCGAGTTTCCCTGGCACCAGATTTGCAAGGCTAAATTGCCTCCCACGATATTTGACACCACAAACTGGTTTTCCATTGTTGTATGTCACGCAGGTACTAGTCAGAGTGTGCCGAGGGCGCAGTCACACTAATAATTATGTGAATACAGTTGAGCTCATCGGTTTATACAACATACAGGATATGTAAACTTATTGAGCACAACTGCATGCGACCAAAATATTTTTCTACAGGTTTTTCGGGCTTAGGAGTCACTGAAAAGTGCAGCTTGTTCAGGATGTGTTTTGATTCTATAGTTAAAAAAAGGGGGGGGCGTTTAAAATGGTGAGGTTATGGACAGAAAAGCAATGGCGTCATTGCAGGGCCACAAAACACTAATATAATAATAATAATAGTAATATTTGGTATAAAAATAATTCCATATTTTCGACATAACAGGTGACTGTTGTTCTCTCTCTAAAGTACTTTTATGAGGTGCTTTATTTAATTTTGGGATTTTTCCACAATGTACTGGAGGAGCTCATCCTCCCAGGTAACAAATAGTCTGTGTCATTCTTAGCGCCACCTGGTGGCACACTGACCCACTTGTCCTCAAGGCAAAATCACAACTGTGACCTTTATCCAAATTGTCATGTTCGTTACGGTCAGCATTGATGTGATATCCTGTGAAGCGGCATCCAGCGTTCTCAATTTGTTCCTCTCCTTGGCACGTCAGCTTGGTGGCAGCTTCACTCTGCAGTCACATTCTGAGTGAAGCGCAATTTCTAGTTCTAGAAATGCTCAGTTCCGACCACCAAGTCCTTCTCAGTCGTCGTGCAGCCCCAGAGCCAGCAGCACAGGAAGCCCAACTCCGAGAACAAGAGTGCCACTCTCCTTCAGGCCTAAATGCCTCGGCTGCTTGAGGTGAGCGGGCTGTTGGCCTGCGCGACCGCGACTGTTACTGCTGATGATGTCCGGAAGAACGTGCACCGTGGCCACAAAGAGGAAAGTCCCACCCGAGAAAAGCATACCGACACCCGTTGCCGCCAGTTGGTTCTGAGAGGACGAGCAAGTCTGCAGACACAAACACGCTCCTGGTCATGATCGCCGGCAATTGTTAAATGAAAGAGGAGAACTGGTTTGTGCTGTCTTACCGCGTGCAGAATAAAGTATGTTGCGATGGCGACAATTGGTGCGGCAGCTGAAAAGGCCAACAAATGTCCCTGGATAAACTTCTTTTGCAGTCCCGCATGCATCAGAAAGGCGACTAAACCAAAACCTGCCGGAGCCTAGCAGACACGGGGGAAATACTTTTTCAGGGGCCTCATGTGGCCCAGTTCTGACATGTCATCACCAATCATGGCTCAGCTTGAGAAAACAGATGTGGGAAGGCACAAAGAACATTTGATTGCAAAGATTTTTGAGGACGTTTTTCTCTTTCATGTGTTCATATCAAATACGTGACACTTGAAATGTCCATGGAAATCGACAGTCAAAGAAAGTGCACACCTGCCTAAAATTGAAATTGGGCACTTAATCTTTAGAGTGTCAATCCAGCTTTGTGTGCTGCTTCAGAATGTTGCTGTTCTTTGTTATGCTGCATTCCGAAGATCTAGGGAGTTGTAAATTTATTGTTTCTGACAAGGAGGTTCCTCCTCAGAAGCTCGAGGCAAGTCAAACTTCCTCGACCACTCGGTGCGCAGTAATGTGACACCGCAGAACAATGGGAGTGCAACAAAAGTAGGCTCGATCATCTTTTCATGAAGCTATTTGGTAACGTGATCAAAAACATCCAGTTTGGCTGCTTTTCCACAATCAGGTTTTTTGTTTTGCTGTTCACTGGAACATGTTTCAAGTTTGATCTTAAGCGCTCCAACTTCCCAGCAGTCCTGAATGCAGCACAAGATTCTCACCTTATGTAGAATGACGGCTAAAAACACGATGACTTGCACTGTCACCTGGCCTGTGGCGACCACCGCACCCAGAGCGAAGCCATCAGCTATTTGCAAAGCAAAACACAAGCAGGTCACAACAAAAGCAGCAAACAATATACAAATGGAAGCAATATCGTCATTTTTTGGGGGATTATTGGTCGGAATTGGAAATACAATACAAGAATAACGTTGCATGTTTTTGTTCTCTTAGCACACATTTGGAATTAAGCGCTGCATGACGAGCAGATGCTGCTTGTCATTTTTTTCCCCTCTATAGTCCTTCAAGATCATTTTGTTTACTTTCGAATTGCGTATGCTGTGTGCATAGTAAATAGTTGGGGGAGGGCCGTCCCACATGTGAGTGTGAAATTAAACAACCAAGTCAATCTTCTGTTATCTTTCTCTTTGTGAAAATATGTGTATAGCGGTTCTGACTTTCAGCTTCATACGTAAAATTTGGGCTCATTTACATGATAAGCAGCCGCACAAACTTTTTCACTGGATGACTTGGCAGCTCGGCTAAGCGGAACATTCTCCACTTTCAAGTGATGTCTGCAGTCCATGAAAACCAAAAGGTGAGCGGAGCCACAAAGGGAGTGCTGTTGGAAGTCGTCATCGACATTAACCTGATGAACAGCGCAGACTTGATCGCTCGCTCAGGTTGTTGGCGAGGTGGGGGTAGAGCAAGTCTTTGTTTCACACCCCACACAAGAATCCACACACTCGTTGCTAAGTGTACGTCGAGGGCTTAGTAACACTGCTCTCATTAAATATTACATATAAATTTGTCACAGTTTGTTTAAAAATTAAAAAAAAAAAATATTCCGAGCAGCGAACGGAGATGATAATTGACACCCACTGAAAAGCATTAGAGGAAAAAAAATATTATTTTGGAATGATAAACGTTTTAATTAATCGACTCTTTTTTTTTTCTGCCAAAAATATTTTATTCTATCGTTCGTTTAAGTATCTGTTACCAATTAATTCTGCCTTGGCCCTCGGAAAGAAATTCAAAGTTTAGAGTTTATTGTGAAACTCTTGACACATCCATCCAGAATCAATCAAGTTGTTCGATTTGACTTTCCAGTTGAGGGTCACAGGAAACTTCCGCCTCTTCCAACTGATTTTGAGTAAAAGAGACCTTCAAGTGGTTGCTACTTCAACGACGGGGGACTCCTCCACACAATCGCATTTGCCACAATCATTCCACAGTCACACACAACAATCATGTTTGAATGGAATGAAACGTCTAACCGTCACCCCGGACTAAGTTGCAACCCACATTTATATAAGTTAAGAGCAATAAAGGAAACATATTATTCCCAAATACTGCAATTATGTGTGTACTGCATCATATTTTTAAACATAATTATACACACGATGGAATGGTGGAAGCGTGGTTGGAATGTCTGCCTTGCAGTTCTGAAGTTGGGGGTGCGAGGCCCGGGCTACGGCCTTCCTATGTGACGTTTGCATGTCCTTAAGCTTAAATATGCGTGTTGTGTTTTGTTGTGTAGGTCTTGTCTCTATGGTGGACTTTTAAAAAATCTTTTCTTGACTATTTTAAATGGTATTCGGAGGTTTATTTACCCCGCCTGCAAGAAAAGTTTTAATTTGGGACAATAAATACTACTAATAAATAAATATTTAATTGAAGTGAAATAGTTGACCGTGCAGGCGGAAATCAGTTTACGACAAAGTTATAACCCAAATTGGTACGGAAGTCAAAATCAAAGATTGTCTATTCCGAATCTACGCTCATGATTACAGTGAATATTTGCAGTAAGTCGGCCAGTAAGTGACTATCTCAAGTTCAGAACTACTTCACTTGCGTGCTGTTCATGACCTCGACACTTTTTATGTCGGTGCTGTCTTAATCTTTGTAATTGTTTTACTACCACTTTTATCTGTCGACTCACAAGTTAAGAATTGCTGCTCTAAGGCAAAATAAAAAAAGCACACGTGGTAAGTCACATGAATTGTGCACAATGCTTTGTGGATGGCCTTTTACCCTAGTGTACAGAAATGTGTTGTGTGCCGCCAGCAAACAAACCCTTGGAGAAGTATCGTTAAAATATTGACATTCCTCTACCTGCGGCGTGAATAACCAGTCCAAGTGTGGCTGTGATGGCATTGCTGTTGGGATTCGTTTGTCCTGAAATGACAAAAGACATTCAACGTTGTTACTCTGCCAGTGATGAGCAGTCACGTTTTTCTCGGTTAGACCGATTCCAGTACATGTGGATTTTTGTTGTCCACAATTAGTTTTCTGCCTCTACGTGCAGCAATCTCAATCCAATCTTCCCAGTCCTTCAGAATTAACGGAGCTCGCAGATTTAATTTATTGTTGATTAGCGACGTTGTTGGCTGTTTCTTTAACCAATCACATTTCAAATTCACCTCAGGGGGCCAGCTTGCTGCTCCACGACAATATCTATATTTCCATTCTCTAACTGGATGGTCAAGTTCAATTAGTAAAGCACGTTTGCACCATCTTCACAAATTTTGCATTGCATAATCAGCATCTCTGCTAAGCATGATGGATTATATTTAAATGGTTTGTTTTCGTCCTGTTACGATTGTGAACGGATCAATGACGTTACATGCTTTTATATTGCTCGTATTGAAAGTTGATTTCATCGTGCAGTGATGTATCACGGGATGTGTTAAATCGAGATTGTCACGAAAGAAGGCCCAGCTGCCAGATGTGCAGGATTCTGCCGAATGCATGCAAATGTCATGTCCGCTTACCGCACACAGAAAAGTAACTGGCCAGCTGATCCACCACAAACATGAAGGTGAAGCCCAACGTCAAAGCCACGCCGATCCACAGCTGAGGCGAAGGGGGGCTTTCTCTGGAGGTTTCGTTCACAGCAGACAAAGAAGCTGCAAGAAGAGAGGAAGACAGTCAGAAGGCCATCCACAAATGTGTGACAATAGAAGATGTGCTCATGACCATTGTGCTGTGTCCACGACTCTTGCAACAAGCCCACTCCTTCAGGGATGGTGATGGCGAGGGCTGTTCCACACAAGAAGCCTGCACCCAGGATGGAGACAAAGTGCAGGCTTCTCTGAAACACAACACACACACATACGTATTTTTAACTTTAGCCACATTTCGACTGCCAAATGGCCTTATAAGGACACAAGTCAACACGGATTTGTTTTGCCGGCATATTTGCAAAAGCGCTAAAAAAAAACCCGGAAAATGTCGCCGCGTCGCAAACGACTTACCTCCGAAAGCCGAAACAACAGAGGGATGAATCCAAGTAGGAAAGAACCGACGAACATCGCTACTGAAATCAGAGTAATACTCAAACCTCCGTCCATGTCGTCGACGGATTTTTTTTTCTTTCAGTCACGAGTAGTGTTTTTTTTCTCTTCCCTTCATGAAACGTGACAACGTGCGTCCACGAGGCCAACATTTGCTATAAAACATCTTCCATTCTCGTCTTCCACGTCGAGCCTCCGTGACGGCTTTGCTAGTTGCTACTGCTGAGTTCGGAGGCGGTTGCACAAGCAGGGGAGGAAAAACAACTAAAGGGAGCGCACTCTCTGGGTTACTTAACTCTTTACGAGACACGCATTCAAATGCATTTTTCAACATTAGCATCCTACTCGATTTTAGGCCACTGGATCTTTCCTCATACCTCAAAGCAAACATGTTTTGTGTTTAATTGTGTTTGTGCCGTCTCGTGTTGCTGGTCACGTGCATCATCGTTCAAAGGCACATCGGCTTTTAGAATAGTCGAAGGAACAAAACCACCTTGCAGCATTTGATCATAAAAAGTGTTTCAAAATATTTGTTTAAATAATTTGTTTTGTTTTTTTTTATAAATAATGCCATTAAAAATAATACAGGGAAAACAAATCTCACATGGTGCATTTGTTGATGGTCAATAAAATAGCTTGCAGAATGTTGCTGTGGCAATATGTGACCCAATTAAACAAAAAAAACAACTTCAAATCAGCACATAGTTTGCTGCAAAGAAGTGTTAAATATCCAACCTATTTAACAAAAGATTTCAGTTCATGATTTAAAAAAAAATCTAAATAGTATAGTCAGACGAAGAATTCTAAAAATAAACAATCCAAAAACCGAATAAGTTGACAACTTCTATTCATGAGGGTTTCGTTGTTAACAAAAACTATCGTTTTATTTCCAGTGAGTCCAAAGATGCATCAGAGATGATGTAAAAGATGATTCACAATGTGGATGAGTTTATACAGAATATTTTAAAATGAAAGCCATCACTAAGGCCGACATACAGACACACACAAATATGTTGCGGTTGCCGTGACGCTACACCTGCTCGTTCATTTCTAATACAAAACAGCACATGTGAAGCAAAGCGGATCGCCTATTAGCTACCACAATTAGCTTCTTTAAAAAAGTTGCAAAGGTCAGCTACATTCAAAGTTAATGAAATAGTGTTGTCAAAGTATCCCTCCAGAACCCGTTGAGAAATTTCAAGCCATATTCGAGGTATACAAACGTAGAGGTATGCAACAGTCTCCGTACAAACAGTAGAGAACGCCACTTGAACATTGTTCGTACCGAAATAATGGCCGCATTCTAGCAACAAGTCGTGCTCACGGATGATGTTGCGATCGGACACGAAGGGAGTTTTATTTAAGCAACGGTTTTAATCGAGATGACATTGAGAACACAACGGCGTGGGTCTGAAACATTCATTTTCGAAACATCAGTGATGGGGAATCTTTTCCTTATTGAGGGCCTTTCAGGCTAATATCAAAGTGTGGAGGGGAAAAAATGATGACCCTTTCTCAGGAAGATTATAAAAATGACAAGTTTGATGCAAAGTTAAGGCCTCAGTTTTGTGTGCGAGATACATTTAACATGAGCAAATGTCAGCATCGAATATTGAGACGTTGAATGCATCTCACCTACAATTGTGACTGTCGAGTCCTTGAGTGATTTGTTTCTTAACATGTTATCATAGATATTACACGGTTGAATTAAAAATAATTTACAAAATCAGCTTCGGCAGGCTGTAACCACTTATAATCCACCTAACAGGATCTACGGGATCAAGTGCTGACACAAAAGTTACCGAGGACAAAACAAAGACAAACTAGTCGTTATCCAGTTACCACCGTGACATGAATGCGAATGTCAGTATCTGTGCGTGAATATGTAAACCTATGGGCAAAAAAAAAGAAAAAGAGATGAAAGCAGACATCTAACGTCAACTGAGCATCATAACAGACTGAACCATGGCCTTGTCCGTCCCGTTCAACTCAGTCGTCTTGCAGCAGTCCACCAGCAATCCCAACTGGCTCGAGCGTTTTGTGCCAAAATACCGCTCATCGTCCAATGTGGGAAGGAAATGTGTATTCTAATCAATGCCCAAGGAGATTACGGACTAAAAGAAAATTGTTCTCTTCTTTTTAAGGCTTCTATGGGATTCCATGAGCATTGTGGAAACATTCGCACCTCACTTGATCGCCGCATTCCATTTGAAGCGTCGGGCGGGCGCATTTTGGGGGATGAGGAGAGTTACGGGGGAAATCGGCACTCCTTGAAGACATGCCATCAACGTTACCTTTGTGGAAAGTCAAACCTGTCTTCTCATCACAAGTGCAATGATGGTGAGGACAAGACGAGAACTTGAATCCCTTCAAGACGGGGCCATAGTGGTTCTGTCTACCTTTGTCTCTTTTCTGGGTCCGCGGCCCGTGGAGGTGGATCTGAGGGGTTTTGCGGCTCATGCATTGCTTGTGAAAGTAGTCCCGGTGTAAGTACGGAAGAATCCTTAAGCAAGAATCCATGTAATCATTAGTAGACAACACGCATCCATTTCCTTTTCATCCCTCCATCAAATTGAGATGCTTTGGTGAACTTGTTGGTTCACTTCCAGTTCATTTAAATCAGTGCATACTTCTCAGCGAGTCGAAACTTTCCGTTGCGTCAGTGTCGCACTTCATTATCAATGAGGCTGTCTTCTCCGGACTGGAAGTCCTCGTTCAGGCCATTTTCCACGTTGATTATTTCCTCGTCCTGCGACGACACCTGACCGTCGTCCTCGCCACTGCCCGATCCGGCCTCCTCGGAATTTGGATCTTGCAGAACCTCGGCGATGTACATCTGCTGTTGAGGAGGAGGACAGCGAATATAAATAAAATGTCTTTCTCAAAAGTAACTTGGCAGGGCAGCACGAATGACATTTGTTGTTGTGATTCTGGGTTGAACATTGTATTAAAGATGATGCCATTTTCTGAGGAAGACACGTTCATATGTGCTAAAGTGCCCTCTACTGTTACATTTGAGGATTGCATTGAGAGGTAGGGAGTGTTTGACGAAAGAGACAAAAGGGCGATGTGCACAAGGGCGTGGCGGTCACTGGGAATTTCCGAGGTTTTCAAACAGCTGACCAATTACACCCAAGTGTACCATTTTATCGACCGACCATCTTGGAAATAAATTAATAAATATTTCCCTGCAATTTGCTTGCGTACCACTTCCCCTGTTTGGGAATCAGCGGTTTACATCATTCAGTCATCGGGACTCCTCAAAAAGTCTAACGAGATCAACGTATATGACATGCACTCTTGGGCATCATCTCCGTGTCACAAAGCCTCATCAGCAAACGTGTCAAGGCGATGTCACAGAGAATTAGGCTCCCGAGCTCTCAATGAGAAATGACATCTGAGACTTTGGAAAGAGGAGCTTCGGGACCCGATGCAGAGGAATGTTACGACAGACAGAAATGCTGAAAAAATAACATGGATAACAAAACCAAAGGTAGATGTTCTTTGACTTCATTTATGTCTATCCTTGAATAGTGGAACAAAGTGAGAAGGGTCTGGCTGCAGCACCCCCACATTCTCAAGCCTCTCCAGCCCACAAAGCTCCACCGTCAGCCAGCAAATGTCATTTATTGCACATTTGATGGAAAAACTTTTGAGCTTCATTTGAACACATTCAGGGCAAAAAATACTCTGAAAACAAGTTTAAAAGACTAAAACCTTTATGAAAATAAACGGACTCTTGAGTGTAGCATTTTTTCCCTTCTCGAATTTTTGTAAATGACATTTTCTTTATAATTTTTACATTAGAGGAAATTTGATTTTGATGAGCGTTTGGCGGAAATTGGAAGGAATTTCCGGGCTGACGGTGGTAAAGAATTGAGGTCTGCAGCGATGTGGAGAGGAGGGTCCCGAGAATGGGGGGCTGCAGCCAGACTCTCTTGAATGAATCAATAAGTTTTGGAATACCGTTGTATGCCTCAATGTATTAGATTCTGAAGTTAGGACGGACATTGTGTTCTTTCGTACTTAGTTTATACGTTTGGTCGCGTATGACCTGTCACATGAACTTGACACACATTTCTACTGTGGGAGGAACGCCTTTCATTACTTTTATGGAAGTCATCCAGCTAAGAGAAACTTACCATATACAAAAAAAAATGTGCTTGACTACTTACTGCAGCTTTGTTGGAGTCAGTAGTGCACTCTGTGTGGCCATTCTCAGTCACATCCAATTCTTGCGTGTCAATCTGGGACACAAAAAAATATATATTTAACTCAAGTTAAAAAAAAACAAAAAGTTGACATAGTTTTACCTTATAGTTGTGAGCGCTCAAATATTTAAAATGTCCAAAGCAGACGTGCGAGAGGCAGACAGTGATTGTGATGATCAAAACGATGAAGGTGAACATGGAGATTGCGGCTGAAAACCCTGGAAAGGAAATTTGGAGGACATTTGTCAACTAGGTGATTTCAACTTCCATTGGAGAATCATAATGGCCATGTGAATCCTAGACATTTGTGGCCTGTAGATGGGAGTGCTTTCCTACCAGAGCGCATCGTGGAGAAGAAAAGAAGCCAAAATAGGCAGAGAATTGGAGCAGCCACCACTTGGTTGACGGCTCCAGAGTGGATCTTCTTGTCCAGTTTGGAAGGTAGATAAGCATAGTACATGTTGTACCTGTCTGCTAAGTGTTTGAGCAGCATGTACATCAGCCCTGCACAAAAAAGTGGAGCATGAGCTCAGAGCAAATCCTATTAGGCTGGCTGATGAGCGAGCATATGAAGAACAGAACAACATAATTGCATCAGGTAACATAATCACTAGCGGAGCTGTGCGAAGAAAAAAGCCGAACTAACCAAAGGGGACAATGATCGGGCAGGTGATGCTGTAGGTCATAACCACGGTGAAGACACACATCATCCAGGCATACGCGGCTCCAAACTGGAACTCGTAAGCTTGATGCTACAGAGTGACAGGATAAATAATGCCGCATTATTTATGGACTTGAGTTTATTCCAACCAGACTTAACGTGAGAAAGTATATGGTGGGTGTTGCATTGTCATATACGCGGTCCAAAAAAGGGATAACAAATCGAGTATTGTTGGCAAGGCAGCCGCATACGAACCCTCTTGACGTTCCTGCGCTCGGCTGCAGATCGAGCGAGGCAAAGGCGGATCATGTACATAAGCAGACCAGGGATCCTGAGCAGGTCCATGGCATTTCCAATGAATGCAGACGCAATGACGTAGTTGACAAAGAAGGCTCCATTGTCAGGGAGGAACACACACCTGATGGGGATAGCACAGACAGATTAGAGAGCTTTACAGTTTCGATCCAATTCCATCCACTCATTTTCTACAATGCTAGTGCTCTAATATTAGGGTGGCAGGTGAACTGGAGCTCCGCTGACTTGAAGCTAGAGGCAGGAAGTACATACACCCTGGACTGTGTGCAAGCCAGTCGCAGGACACGTCAACTGTCATTCGCAACTATTGAATGATTTAGTGTCTTCAATTAAGCTAACTAACTTTTTTTTTATTACAATGTGGAATAAAGCCGTAATACCTCGAGGAAAGGCTATCATCGTGCCATATAGTCAATAAAAAATATATATACATTCTGATTTCTTCATGCAGTTTTGTAAAGATTCATAATTCAGCCTAAAAATTATAAACATGTTCCGGTGCAAAATATTTTTTTTATGTATTTCATGTGAATAAGTCAACCAATTCAGGGTGCCCGAAGATAGCTGGGATAGGCTCCAGCACCCCCCGCGACCCTAGTGAGGAGAAGCGGTATTGAAAATGGATGCATGGATGGATGGACGTGAATAAGTGCAGCAAAGCTCTTGCGTTTAAGCACCCATGCAACTTACTCAAATCTCACTTTGGCGTCTGCCAAGAATCTTTTGTCAAAAAGCCACCGGAAGAAAACATCCAAACTACAGACAGAAGAGACAAAAGTTAAAAATGATAACAACAATAACGTTACGTCATTTAATACATACTAAACAAATAGACAGAAGCGAGTTTTGTCACTGAAAACAAAAACATGCAGTACCTGCTTAGACCAAGGGAGGGCAGCAGAAGCACCATGAAGATTAGGAAAGTGTAGCATTTATGCATGGTTGTTCTGTTCTCGCCAGACCTGTCGAAACAAAAGGACACATTATCAGTCTGGCAAAAACAAAACAACCAGGACACTTACTTCCACACCATCAGTACATCCTGAAATGACTGCTTTCAAGTGAAAACCTTACCGGGTCCAGTGGGCTTCAAAGAAGGCCGAGTAGTAGACAATGGTAGGAAGTAAGGCAGAAAAGGACCACAGGAGGAGGGTGGGGAAAAACTGAGTGATAATTGGATTCTGTGGGCAAAAAAACAGACACACACTGAGATGTTGAGACAAGAACGCAACGACCGAATTGAACGTCTGAACTGAAGTAAAAAGGCTAGATCTGTCGGTACATGTTTGTTTCAGTACTGCGTGTGCATATTACGAATCAGTTTTCTTCAACCTTTTATGGATTACTCTCGAAAGCCGCCGATATCTGAAGTCAAAGGCCAAACAAATCTGTTGTCAAGTCTCAGGGCTGAATATTCGTCGATGGCGTGAAAAAACTAGCGCAACCTGATTTTCGTGACGGTGCAAGGATCACTTTGTAAGTTTGGGAATGAGCCAGACCGCTCTGCACCAGGAACAGGGCACATTTAGATAGATTGTGCGCTTCGCGGACATGTGTGCTGGATGTAATCCTATTTCATTTCTAAATATTACAATGACATGCAACAAACCCTCTGAATCAATGTAGAAATCAATTCATTAAACAACAATAAGGACCTTCACATGGATCACCCTCTCGAGTTGCCAGGAGGGGAAGCATAATGTAATTGAAAAAGTAAATAAATAAATAAATGAATAGAACAAATTTCCTTACGTTTAGGTACTCCACAGGTTTGGTAACATTGAACTTGTCCATGGTCGAGATGATGATGGCTGGTGTGGTGAGGAAGAATAGGAGGAGGAAGAGGACACAATTTATGATCAAGCAACGGATCCACCAAGAGAATCCTCCCAACGACAGATGTTCCCTAGGGGATAAAATGTGATCTAGAGGTCAACACAGCTGGTCACTTGGCTGATTTTGCTGATGCAATGACTTGAATCCACACCAACCAGTAGACGTTGTGTGGATCAGGGGCATAGCTCACGGTCCAGTTGTGTGTCTGGAGTTTGTCGCTGAACGCAGAGCTCTTGGGCTCTCTGCGACAGTGGCAGCCATGACATTTGCAAGCATTGAAGTCCTTCAAGATTCTGAGTTAAAGAAAGAAAAATGTTAGACTGCATGTACATGTTCCTTCTAGAAATAAATAACTGTGCCATTCTTACATAGCAGTTATGGATTCGTTTTGAAAGGTGACAAATGCCATTCCCAAAGCTTTCCTGTTGACCTTCTCTCTCTCCTTCCTGTAGCTGTCTTTTAATTCAGCCTCCAGCTTGGTATAGTAACTCACAGCCTCTTCCTGTGAGGGAGATAAACATCCAAATTTGGATTTCTGAAATGAACATATCGTGGATATAGAAATCCACAAACACTTGTTCAAATGCCAGATTTTTTCATGATCCATCCATTATCCAAGTCGCTTCTCCTTACGAGACGCGTTTGAATGACATCGGTTGCCTCTGATGGCTTCATTTTCTTCTATCACAAAATCCTGGCATTTGAACAGGGGTGTGAAGACTTAATATCCGCCGTAGATTATCAGAAGAATTGTTAGAATGGCAAAAAGTCAAAATCTACAAATAAGGAAAAAAAAAAACATTTGACTGACAGAAAATGTCAGCAGCGTTTTTGTTTTGAGATGTAAGTAAATGTCCTTCTGACCTGCTCACAACCTTTGATGATGCAACAGCAAAGGTGTCCACATGGCTTTGGGTTTATCATGGTGCTCACGTGCTCTTTGGCCTGCAGATCAAGGAAGAATTTTTTGCTGCGCTCTGCCTTTTTCCTGCATCCAAAACAATAATATTTCACATTGATCGACATCAGGTTAGTCAAAAAAATGAACACAAGGTTGAATCCTCATATTGCGCTGTGTGAAACTGGTACCTCTCAGAGTTAAGATACATCAGCCTGGCCACATTGTAACAGATGCGAGCTTCCCGCACAGAACAGTTTTCGTAGGCCTGCCTATGAAGCAAACGCACAGAGGGAATTGTATTATCACAACAAGAGTGGAGATAACACACTGCCTAATAAATTTTGTTTAAGTGGGATTAGAGCCACGCATCCCTTTGCACTAGTCGGAAATGACACATGACTTGATAATTCTTCTCATCTGGCTTCTATTACGGACATTTATACTAGGCCGGCCATTGTCTCCGACCGGGTACATAGATGATGAGACTTGTTTTAAGAGGACAGGGCATGGTTCTCATATACTCTAATGCGGTTACAGAATACATATGCAGACAGGAAATGACGAGATTTTATGAAAAATGTCATATGAAATCACACAAAACATATTTGAAGGCACTTACTCAAAATGTTGCTTAATTTCGGCTTCTTCTGCAAATTTGGAGAGTCCATTGACAAATAAAGTTCGTTTAACCTGTAGTGAGATGGGGGGGAAAAAGAAGCGTGTTTAAAAAAAAAAAAAAAATCTTAAATATATATTTATATTGCGGAGGGAATTTTGTGAAACCAACCAGGTCATCCTCTGCGTAGTGCATTTTGGAGGTGTGTCTTCTCATGCTGCATACTGTCAGTAACAGGTAAAGGAATGCAAAGATGGTGTGCAGCCACAAAAGCGCATTACTGGATAAGATAAAAAGTTGATACCAGTGTTAAGCAACGCAGACGGTAAACCACATTGGTGTCCAAGAATTACTCACTCTGCATCTAGATTTGCGATCGTAGTTCTTCCAAAATTATAAGCATTGTTTTCTGTAGGAAAAAAAAAAAATCATTCAAGCCGATGCAATATTAGTTCAACGGTAATGACAAATATTCCTTTTCACGTATGTTTGTAAGATGACAACACAACTGACGGCGAAAAGACTTGATTGACTGATTTATTTGTGTGTCACTCAATGTGGTCTTGTTCTTTCGTTAGAAAACACTCAACTCACCAAGTAGGTTTCCTGAGAAGTTAACAGGCAAGATGATGCCGACAGAAAGCACACCGACCACCACCAACAGGCCGATGATGTGGCGCTGGAAGGACAAATAATGCACTGCGTCCTCGCCACACTTCTCCCGAATCTCATCATCTCTAGAGGTACAACACACCAATAAAGTCAGCTGGTTCTATTCTATTTATCTGAGAAACTGAATTGAGATTGTGTTTTCCTTTTCATATATACCAAAGAGCATGCTGACTTACTTGATACGAAAGATGGCAGTGAGCCAGGAGCAGAAGCCCTATCGGAGCAACAATATGAACGAAACGCGGAAAAACACAACTGCCTATTCTGTAACGGCAACGACGTTCTTACTGTGTCTCTCTGATCGATGTCTACCGAGCTGGAAACTGAGGTGAGGCGCTCATAGCGTTCAGGTGTCTCTATTGTCAAGGCAGCAGCCGCACTGTGTGAACAAAACACAAGCCAAAGCATTGCTGTGGTGTAAAAACAAAAGTATTTGTGTCTCAACACACCACGACGGCCATTAGTAGAATGGGAAAGCTTAGACACGTACAAACAAGCTTCTCTCACACGGCAATTCCAGTAAATTGTTGCAGTGGAGGTGTAACAGTAGTCAGGATTTATTCACCTGTCTCTTCCAGACAAGACCCACCAAAGTGGTTTACCGTAGGGAGTGTGCACGCTTGCGCAGACTACACACGGAATCCCGTTTTGAAATCATTTGTTACAGTCAGCGCAACAGCAACTGTCGCGTTCCAAACAAGAAAGCATAGAAAGTGAGTCGACGATGTTGGACGATGCAACTTCTGTTATATCGCAAAGAGACCTCGCTGCAGAAGAAGCCAGGACATCCTTTTTGAGTTCAGCAGAGCCAATATTTTGTCTATTTAGGGCTCACCAACATGCAGTCCGTGGGCATCAGTCCGCCCTTCTAGGACAATTTAAGTCGCCAGCGATCTGTTTTCAAAATATCTCACTGATCATGACTTTGTATAGATGAAGATCATTAATCAATTATAACATAGTTGTAAAGGCAATGTGAGCAAATGTATTATTTCAAAAGTGTGTATAAGAGGATCCAAGGAGTAGCTTTTAGTTTGAAAAAGATTGGTGGCCCCTTCTCTGAGGAAATGGGCTCTGCTGGCCTCAAGGTAGGTTTATTAGAAGAATGTTGACACCCCAGCGAGAAGGTCTCCTTCATCCCAACAGGAAATTACCCACGGTTGTCGGTAGTGTTTAGTAATCAAGGTGAAAAGGAGATGAAGTGGCTTTACTCGCTCTACCTAAGAGTCTTGTCTGTGAGCTTCATGCTGAGCGGCCACACAGTGGGAGACCATGCTTCATTCAGAAAGAGGTTAATACAGAGATTAGTACGCACAGATCTAATTCAAGACAAGGACACCCAGCAGCACAAGAATGACATTGGCAAAGAGAGGAAGGAGAATCATTTGGGACCCTGGCACTGGGAAACACCTGGAGGAAACCAACAAGAAGGGGGAAACCTAAAAGTGGTAGCTAGGTTAACAACGGAAAGAAGAAGCACGAAAAGGCAAAACAAACAGAACATACTATTCCCGATCATCCAGACGGCTGTAACGCTGATCCATTCTCCTGGAAAAAAAAACATTGAGTTATGCTGATATGAAGCAACTCTGCTCGCTGGTGCGGGTGGGTTCAGAGAGACACCGGACAAACATTGCACACCAAAAGCATACTCAATAGCTTCTCAGCACACACACTCGCAATGAACAGCTACCAAAGTGCACCAGCTTTTCTGACATTGAGCTTCACAAATGAAAATATAATGAGTGCTTTCAACAAATAACATTTGACAAATGACTTAGGCAGCTGCCACCCCCTCCCATCATCCCGCTACGCTACAACCCAATTATCAGTTTGCACACAGCTGCAAAAATAGCGGAGGAGTAAAATCCAAATGTCCACAGCTGGGAAATGTGGGTTAAAAAGCAGCGTGTCATGAGGTAAACTTTTTCATTTTCAGAATCAAGGAGGCTTGCGGTGTTCTCTGCCTAAAATCTTTCCATGCATACGTATTGGTGAAATTATTTAATCACCGTTAGGAAAAACCACGCTAGCGTGAAACATATCATTGGGTGACGATTAGTGTGAGGGGGATGTTAGATGAAAGAAAATTCTTATAGGAAAATGGAGAAAAAAACGTCATTCACTCATCGGAGTAACGTCATAAATACAGTTTTACGATCATAACCCTACGCCTGCAATAATCTAACATCTATTGAGCATCTTGTGAAGCTAGGCTAAAGTATAAGTTTCACAATGAGAATTGGCGTTAAATGTTTATTTAATTTAATAATACTGCTGTTAACCTAAACCTGCGCACAAGCTTGACCTCTAATGATTCCGGCCAAAAGGGCTCGGATTCAACCAGACACACCACGTGCTGCTGACACCGACTTCCTGTCTGGGCAAATCCTCGAGAGGTTTGCTTCAGTAAACCTAAGCTTGCTTAATTTTGCTGCGTCAGCTGTGTATTCAATTGATTTTTTTTTTTTTTTTTGACAAGGCATATGTTCCCTTTGGTGCAATGAACATATGTCCACTGTTAGTAAACACACGCTTCCTGTCTGTAGCCTAATCCAGGATGACTTGCTGTATAAAAACAGATCCTGAGTAGCTGCCTGCCGCACTAAACTCTTCGGAAAATGCCTCCCTGAACCGAGCAAACATCTCATGCGTATTTCTACTGCAACAATATAGCTCTGAAAAAGTAAGTTGTCATTGATTGTATTACTCGTCATTAATTGCTAATTGTTTTCCTTGTCATTGTATAAGAGGTGCAGAAAATGGATGGCTGGATAATAAATATGTTTTGACATTTGACGATAGCCAACATATAAAGATAAATCTTAAAAGGTCATTTTTGGGGGGTGATGAAAGTAGTTTGTTCGTTTTTGATGTGCATTACTGAAGTAGCCGCTAATATTTCAAATTTATCTTCAAAGAGGCTTTGTACCTGTCACCATCGGTGACCAGAGCGAGACGTCCGTAGTCCCACGCTACTTTTCGCAGGAAGGAGAACACGAACAGCAAGCCCTGAAAATGTGCAATTATTTGCAAGAAATGAAAGAAAAGATGGATCAGAATAATAATTAATAGATTACCGGTGATCTTTGAAGGAAGACAAGTATTGACTGAACGTACGTGTCAGAACAACTCACCAAAAAGCACATGAAGTCGAGGGCGAGAACAGTTGGTACGCCACCAAAGGGCAAGCCCTGCAGCACTGTGCTACGAATTCGGGCCGAGTAGCAGTACTCTTTGGAGGTGGCATTGGGTGGCAGCGTTGTCGTGCAGCTCTGTGAGTCAGAGCAAGCTTGCGCCCCCCAAATGGCCATCCCTAATACCAGCACTCTCATCGCTCACTGCAACATGTTGAGAATCTGGTAAGAAAGGTTTAGAATATTCAGTATGAATTGCTTATGCACACCTAAAATAAATAAGATAATAACAATTAAGAAAGATTTTGATCCAACAGGAAGTTTGAACAGATTCAAAGTTTCAGCCCTCTTTGACCAAAGCTGACGTTGACCTCATTGGTCACATGCCTGACTGCTGACAACACATATGACATCCTAAATGTGTTTTTTTGGGGGGTTTTCTGTCAATCGGCTGTCCCTTTCCATTTTTAGAAAATGTATTCTTGTGTTCACACGACAAAAAAAGAGGGCGCTTCCGAGAATAAATTCAAGCATTTAAGACCACTCATCGTTATCAAGCTTCTCTTATTTCCTATTATTTAAATGAAAATCTTTTTATTGCATATGTTACAACTTAGAATATTTTCTTGTGTTAATGTAGTTACATTTTTGTATGATTGATGTGAATTGATTATAATCAAAAATGCCATGCAATATTTTTCAGGTTCAGTACTTTTAACAGTTTTAATGACTCTTCTTATGCCTTCATGGAAACAAATACAAAAAAACAGGGTTGTCAATATAATCGCCATATATTATCACATCTACAGAACAAATGGTTCAACTATTTCAATTTATGTTCAAGGAAGAAGAGATTGGGAACAAAAAATGCTTGCACTCTCTCATATCTCAGTGTTGTTAAAGTTAAAGACAATTTGCAAGAAACATAACGCTGAAAAACATCATTTAACTTTGCGGGCCGGATCTGGCCCACCTGAGGCCTTGAGTTGGACTGCTGCTCTAAATGTCGTTGTACAGAAGACAATAGAACCTTTTGGGTTGAACACAACCAACCTCGGATTTATTCATATTGTAAACAATTTTCACTGTGGGAAAAAAATAATCCAGAGTGAAAATTGTAACCTCTGGCATTAATGGAGAAATTAGATGAAAGGTTAGGCAAACCAGAAACTTGGCACAGAAACGTCAAGAGCACAAATTCAAACCCAGGCCTTCATTGTTAAAACGGATGTGAGAGGAAGACAGATTATCTCAGGAATAACGGGATTTACTCACAAAAGTGAGATACATTTATTCCTACCATTGAGAGGTGACAAAAAAATTTACTCTAATTGAGTAAAAAAAAGGATACTTGTGTAATCACAGTCAGTAAAAATAAAGCGCAGAAAGAAATGTACTTAAGAGGTCAAATAAAGATTTTACTATCAACTGTATACAAAACCCTTTTGGATAACTTGGCAGAACACCAAAACTGCTACACAAAAGAGTTTTATTAACTTGGGTAGTCATCACACTGAGATGAAAAACACACAATTTGATCACTAAGAAAACAGGAAACAGGATACATTTAACACCAGAAGAACATGTTTGTAGTCTGGCACAAAATGACACATTTGACATGTTTTTGGAGCCAATAGCAATAAATAATTCTCTGAAATAGTGCCGTGGATGGGGAAAATCTTGCTTCTGTGAATTTTTTGCAGCATCAACATTAATGCGCCTGGATGTCCCTGTTTTTGCACGCCAAAAGCTCAAGCAATCCCAATTTGAAATGCAGTTATCTTTTCTTCTCTAGTTAAGTCTTGTCTTGGCTCATCCGCTGAGGTTAAAAAAAAGCGAGACACTTACAAAAAATAAGGAGACCAAAATAGACATTTGTGTTCATATTTAAGCAGTAAAAGTAATAAGTTAATAAAAACAAATACTCAAAAGAACAGATATCAAAATTCTACTTGAGTACAGCAAACATGTACTCGGTTACGTCCCACCAATGTGTACCGACAACCACCGTTTAAAGCTCGCACATATTTTGCATGTTTTGATAAGGGTAAAAAAAAAAACTGGTCTCCCAGAGTGTGCTGGTACATGTGTTTACACAGTTGCACTCCTTTATATTTGCCCTTCTACCCACTCACTCACTATTAGCAGCATTCGCGATGCTGAGTGCTCATCTGCCCTAACACTAAGTCGTTTATCTGCTCCATGGAATGCTGTGACATCACTGCAGCAAGATGCAGCCAAAGCCCAACAATAAACCAATAGAATAGTCAAATGGTCCGATGTGAACCCAAGCAGGACACAGCACACCCCACTGTGCCTTCATCCACACGGCTGCACATCCTCAACGCGACGGAACACTTTTAACTGCTGGACCTTCGATTTCATCATCTTAAAAGAGAACTCGCAAATATGCTTGACGCCGCTTACCACGCACTTGTGGTTAACTAGTGGAAATAACGATGTCAGGAGTTATTTGTCTCAAAATTGCATTGTTGAATTGACATAAATTGCTGATTCTATATGGGGGGAATTCCTACAGGGGGTTTAACGCCCAGAAAGCATGGCATATACAACAGCTATAGCGGCATTACCTTAATAGACCGTTCAGTATCTTTACAGTGTCCTCTAACTTAAATCTAATCATCAGCTGACAGACCACAGCTAATCACCGGCATTCCGACGCAATTCACCATTGTGTCTTAAGTCATTACAATTATTATTACATTTATGTGATGTTCTTTGACCCAACGACTTGAAGTCATAAAATGACCACTTATTGAGAGTACGGTATGTGGTATTAGTTAGCCCGCTAACGCTAACAGTATCACTTTTCTACAATTTACTTGTGGCCGTCAAGCATAAACTTCCTTCAAAAGTACCAAACTGACACTGAAACATTGTCATCGTTTTAAATACGGACGAGTGGTGTCAATGAGCTCAACCTCTCACCAGTAGACTTACCTTTCCGTATGCATTAAACCAGAAGAGTCGTCAGTGGATTTGTCACTTCGTCAATGAGGGCTAGCAGTGAACCGTAGCCTTGAAGCTAGCTATTAGCTGCTCGATGTAGCATAAGATAGTTGGAGTCTACCCAACTATGTTGACTTTTTTTTTTAATTAAGTTGAACTTCCCTCGTCACAACGCAAAGTTAAGAGATAAATGATAGCTCAACTAACAGTGTACCATTAAGTCTACCTGTTTACACTGACGCACTCGTCAAAGCAAGTGACTATTGTGCATGTCAAGGCAGCCGGTTGGACAACTCTCAAGACCCACCAGTTCAGTGGGCGGAGACGCCAAATCATGCTTCGAGTATGACAGCCATAGACATATGATTCTAGAATGTAGAGCAGCTTCACAACAGATGACTTCAAGACAGCTTTTGCGTTAGTGAGGAATCTATGTTGTATATTTCTATTAGCAGAAGCGCATGTGTATGACGTTTTCTAGAAGCTAAACATAAATACATTATAAAGTCAAGTATCTGCCAAATCACTATTGTTTGTATGCTATTTAGTTTACGCTATAAAGTGGCTCATATGTAAATAACCTAAAAAAATATAACGTGTTTCCGACATTACTAACCGTCAAATGTGTTTCTTGTCGCTCGTTAATGACGTCACACATTTGACTTTGCATGGTCTGGGGAAGAACGGTAACGAAATTCACATTTTTAACAAAATCATTGGGTCGTTCGGACCAAAGCAGGTACTTTTATGGAGTCGAAATTAATCCGATTATTTTACATTAATAATGTGCCCAGTTTCTGTCTAACATGCGATCATCAGCTAGCGATAGCATTAGCCACAGACTTTATTGTACAAATTCATAATCCTAAACGTATTCCTTGTAGTTATGGCGACGTACCTGTTTGCAAGATCTGCCACCGGGCTCTTCGCTGATACATTGCGCTTAATTCCCCAGCGGACATTCGGGTAAGTTTTGTGGCAGTACACGGGCCACCAAACTTCATTCTGCACGATGATTGTGTCTTATTTGATAGGTTTGGTAGATGCTGAAAAGTTGCTAAACAAGCAACAAATTACTTTTGAACATTGTGTACAGCACAGTATTCATTTTATTCACGTGTTTATTGTGGATGTTGTACATGCAAATTGAAGCCTTTAATTTTGCCGTGTCAATCACATTTGATGACATCTCAGAAACCTGGATCACAAATACATTTTACTACACATCCTATTCAAGCAATATACTTTGTACTCAGAGTACATGGCATTCTCTTTAATGACAAGATTATCCATACCCGTTTGTATGACTATTAATGAGCTTCTTGTTAAAAAAAAAAATTGTCTCCAGTGTTTCTGCTGCTGTAGCTGCCATTCAGAAAATGACCAGAGTGCGAGTGGTGGATAACAGCTCTCTTGGAAATACACCTTACCACCGGCCTCCAAAAGTGATTCATGTGTACACCAAGAACGGCATTGGAAAAGTTGGTGACAAAGTGTTACTGGCAATTAGAGGTCAGAAGAAGGCGGCACTAATTGTTGGACACAAAATGCCTGGACAACGTATGAATCCACGCTTTGATTCAAATAATGTCGTTCTGATTGAAGAGAATGGGAACCCAACAGGAACAAGAATTAAGGTTCCCATACCCACTCATTTACGTAAAAGAATGGAGGGGGACTACTCAAAGGTGCTGGCAATTGCTGGTTCTTTTGTTTGATTGGACTCCTCACAACTTGTCTGTCACGCTGTCAATTACATGATTGTATGTACAAGGCTCAATTTCTGTTTGACAGTCATCTCATTGCTGACAATGAATACAACCTTTACCTTCAATGCATGGTACGGTCCGTTTCACAAGCACATGTGGGTCAACCTAATGTTATGAACAAAACAAACAAACCTTGAAACGAAGGAAGTTAATGGCATTATTTATTGAAGGCACAACACCCATTCTGAACACAAAACAACTGGCACATTTTAATTTAGCTGCTTATAGCTAAGGACACGTATAAGGCATTCCAATAATGTGATCCCTGTAAATGTTAGCGACAGTGTTTCTCAATGTGAGGTATTTTTGCTAGCAGCTTCCTTCAACTCAAATTTCAGTGCAAAGTAAAATGTTGGGCTGAAACCCCACAAAGATCTGCTGAATCCTAACAACACACACAAAAAAAGTCATATGCTCAAGTCTGCACTTGTGGGTGCAAAATTCACACTCCCGTTAAAGGTGTCATACAAAGTAGGAAATACTGTTATGTCTATGAGATTATTTGAAAAAAAAGTTAAAGCGCTACTGTAACAAATGTTTTTCTTGCAAAATATTGTAGTCGGACCTTTGGAGACAGCCAACCTAAAATACAGAAACATAACCATGCAAATAACTTGCCAGTCTGTGGATATGTTTAATACTCATGCAGGAGTGACAGCTGCATACTTTAGGTTTGCATAGTTTGACAACTTTTTAGTGGGAGACACTTAGCCTGGATGTACGTTTCAATGTGTCGATCCAGCTCCTTTGTTACTTTGGGTACACTAGGGTGGGAAATGCTACAGGGTTATCATAGCTGAGCGTTGAAACAATCGTGACAGTCTGCTGCCGTCCCTCTTCAACCACACATGGTCAGGTAAAGCCACTAGTAAAAAGAGGAGAAGAAGAATTCAAGGAGGGCAGGTTGGGTGGGAAGCTTTGCAATTCACAAATGAAACTGAACTCACTTCTATGAGACTCAATTCAGCCACTCCTGATGACTCTTTGTCAAACTGAAGGAAAGACCCTGTGTAAAAAATAAAATGCCGTTTTCATGTTATTGGCCATAGGCAAAGTTACACGCAAAAATGGCAGCAATGGGAAGAGTACTCACTGAACATGGCCTCAAGTTTGACCAAGCAGCAGATAAAGTTATCAAAGTCGATCATCTCGTTCTCGGAATACCGGGCCACCAGAATCTCATTCAATTTGTTGTTTAGTTTAAAACCTTCGACGGATGACAAATAGCATAAGAGTCCATGATGTTATAATTCAAAGGCGACAAAATGGAAAGCATTTTTACCTGCTGCCTCCACAGCAAGACGCATCTCATAGGAACTCATGGCACCCGATTTGTCAAGGTCAAACTGTCTAAACACAAGCTGTGAGCAAAGCAAAAACACGTTTAGTTGGCTTCAAATGCACCGCAGACATTTCACAAACTCACCAGCCACTTTCGGATCTTATTCCAAAGAAGCTGGAACTCTACCACTCCCAAGCGAGCACTTCCATCTTTCTGATTACAATTTTGTTAAGGCGTTTACTCAGCAACCAATACAACGCAAAATGTCACACGATTACGGTACTATTTTGTTTTTAATTCTGATGAGGCAAGAGGATACATCCATAAGGTTGACCATAGTTCTGCAGGATTCCAAACTAAAGCCGTCCGTTTTCAGATCTTGATCTGAGAGAACAGCACAAGTGAAGTTACACAGGCACCCGATTCGGGAAATAGATCACGTAGACGCTCGACAGGCACACTAACATGTCGGCATTTCAGCAGCTTCAGCAATCTATCATTGCGAATAAACAAAAACTCACGGCGCGAGACGACTCTGTTCAGAATGGTCCTCAGCTCCCGAATGGAAATCTCCATGTCCTGCACCCAAAAACAATTTCAATTCAATGATTTTCAAGTTTCTACAAATGAACTTACAAGGCATTTGTTGAACTACATTTCTAATGATGATGTCATTTGCTTCCATGATTTGATGATACCATTTCCATCAATATCTTTAGAGTTCTAGTCCCTCGGTGAGGCGGGGCTCAAGTTTAATTGACCAAATATGTCTCCTTCAATGTGTGAGAGTTTTCCTAAGCGTACCTCTCCTGCTAGTTGGGCAAACATGGACTTAAAGGAATCATCGATGTCCTCTTCAGTTAATTCTTCCTGAAGGGAAGGTGAATCATATTACAGGTTATTTATCATCACATAAATTGATATTTTCTCATTTACTTTCAATAAAACGCATGTCAGTTATGCATACCTCTTCCCCTAAATCAGCAGAGATTTCGTCATCCAGTTCTCTGCAATAAACAATGACAGCACTCTTGGCTTTCACATGTTCTTTTGACACTTGAAATGGCTGCATTCAACAATACCAAAAAAAATGAAGACACATACTCCGTTTCTGATTGCTTCTCAGTGAAGACTCGGAGGACAAAGTCGGCCTCTTTCCCAGGCTCAAAGGTGGAGGGGACGACGAGGTACTCTCCAGGAGGTAGACGGAGCCGTGTGCTCACCTCCCGCAGGTTAATGAAAGTCTCCGAGCGAGCGCACGATTGATTGCTCAGAAAGAAATTCTTCTTAAGGTGGACATTCTGGCAGCCTTTAAACTGAGGGCAGTAAAAAAAAAAAAAACCAAACAATTGAGACTTTGGCCAGTCTATTCAAATATCATATTACAATTTTTTTTTCATGTAGTCATGGATGGATTTATCTGTTTTTCATGTAACAATATGCATGAATCCTAACTCGTTAAATTCTGCCTCTATGGAGATAATGCTCAGTTTTGACTGAAGCTGACTTCTTACGGCTTTAACAATGCATTTATAATTGTAGCATACAACCAAGTCAAGTCAAGTCAATTTTATTTGTATAGCCCTTAATCACAGACAGTCTCAAAGGGCTTACCGTACCGTATCGCAGTTTCTAATCGTTTGCTTTTCCATAATGCAGCTCAAGTCACTAAATTAAAAAGATCTCAACAGATCTCCTTATTTTTTATTGTGGTTGTCATTGGCAGTGGTACGACTTGGTACACGTTACCCAGTTGTACCCCTGCCAACTACAATAACCAACAAATACAGAAATAAATGACACCTCTCTTACGGTGTCATTCAAAACCGAGCACTACTGTCTTTGCAGAGGCAGAATTTGTAATGCAATCCTTAAATATTGCACCAACTTAAAACATGGCTGACGCTCTAAACCTGATGACGTGTCAGTGTGTGATGCACCGCTTACCTCCTCAGGGATCTGCAAGAAGACGCAAAAGACGTAAAAGTCATCAAATCCGCAAGGTTAATATCAGATCCATGAACAGAACTCGTCTCCGCTCTCACCTCATATAACGCAAAGCCAATGGTGTGCATATCCTGACCGTGTCGGCGATATTTGCGACGGTCCTTCTGCATCAGCGCCACCAAGAAACTGCAGGCCACCTCATCATCGTCGGGGTCGTCGTCGTCCTCGAGCAACGTGATCTTATACTGAGGGTTGATCCAGAATGTGTCTGCAAACAAACATTGAGGCATTTGTTTTCTGGCTTTTCATAAAACCAACTTGTGACGCAACAGGACTCACTGGGATTGTTCCTGCAGCCTCCTGCGGTGCTGCCCTTCCTCCAGGTGCCGTTAAACTTGATGGTGTTCCAGTGGCTGAGAGTTTCCTCCTTCAGTGCGTCGGCAGTCAGGTTGCAGATTTCAAGTCGGGAAAACTGCCTGAGGAACTCACTGAAAGCCATCCTGGATGGAAAGAAGACCACGCAATTCAATATGTGGGAATAAGGGACATTTCTCTCCCTATCTGCTGAAGCGCACTCGTTCAGCGCCGCAGTGACCTCCTGCCACTCGCTGCGCTTCCGTTTGTCGGACGTGTCGCTTCCAAAGCTGGCGATGGGTTTATCAATTTCAATCTCTGTGAAATTTTGCTTGCCCGTAATGTTCGCCATGAGAAACGTTTGCCTGCAAGGCTCATTTCGACTCATTTCCGTGCTTCCCATTCAGCATGTTAGGTTAACTGGGATGGGATCCACGTGCGCACTTCCCAAGAGGAAGACTGATGAAGAGAAAACGTCATACGGGCGTGCGTATGCACGGCTTGATAGGGCAGATTTTCTCCGTCCGCCAATCTCAGCTTTCGTGCCGAGTTAGAATCGTCCAGTCCAGAATGGAGCCCACCTTTTTCCCAAAGTCAGCTAAGTCCTAATAGAGCAAGCATTATAGAACTTGAATGGATGGACACGATCCATTATTTACTGGCTCACAGTAAAGCCATTTAGAATTACGCAGCCAAGAAAGGTCAGACGGGCCAACTTCATCTTTAATTTGGTTTGTTTACAAGACTTGACTTTTCCATTGTGCCACGTTAATAATTTAATAATGCAAAATGATTGCGGCACCGGTCACACATACCAGAACTCTCCATCTTCCATCTGCAGATGCACTTCATCTCGTTCTGACGGATCAACTTGCTCCCATTCCGAGGAACTAAAAAAAGTGAGAGTGAGGGGTCAGATTTGAGTTTTATTTGGGTACCGAATCACGGAATGGGACAACAAACACGGGAGGTTTTTCTGTAGACTGACATTTTGTATACTCGGAAGACTCACTTGTCACTCCAGGCACCGGTCCACTCCACTTGACCCCAAGGATTACGAATTCGGATTAAACGCTCCAGCCTGCCACGGTAATCCACCTGCAATCGCACAGACATGTTACAATTCAAAACAAAAAGGAAAAAAACAAAAGGCCCGCTCACCGTCTCACACGTACCTCCTTCAGCCCAGTGACGGAATAAGCGTGGCCCTTCACCAGCTTCTTGAATGTCACGGCCTCCATGTCAAAGGCACTAGTTATCTAGAATAAAAACGACACGCATCGTTTCAGAGTGAAAGCGCTGCTTTAGCTTTAAACAGTTGTGCTGTTAACAAATCTCCCGTGGCGGCATTCACGTGCAGTAAGAAAAACTCACTCCATGATGCAGTCTTGGAAAATATTTGCACCATGAATCGGAACGGCCGCCACCGGCGCACAATAAAGCAAATGCTTCCTTAATATAACACAGACGGCCACTCATTGCATCCTGCTCACCTTGGGAGCAAATTTCAAAAGTGTCATTAACTTTGAGCAAAATGATATTTCAGTTTACAATTGTCCATTTTTTTTATTTGATGTATGTAAACTTTTCTTGACTTTTTTTTTGCACCGATTCATAAATTGACCCTTATTTTCCCTCACCCACATCAGGTTGTCATAATAGTAATAATATAACAATATATTTATTAAGATTTATGCATTAAGGGTTATGTTCAGCAACAGGTGGAATTCTTTTTCCAGCATCTTGGGGACGTTTGTGTAAGATTTCTTGTTCTACTTTTTTTTGCAGTTTTCAGAAACGTAGTTGCTTACATCAATGGAGCAGCCCAGCAAGGAGCCTCGATCCAGAGCTTTGCTAATGATCTTGTATAGATCTCTGGGAGCTTTGCTGAGTTCGTAACTCTCCGACACGCCACCTGTGAAGTCCTCAAAACCTTCAGTGGTACTTCCTCCAGACAGAGCCTCGTAGGTTCCATTCAGCCTGGTGGACGCAAAAAAAAATCTCACTCTACGGCCATATTGACGGGAATCGGCCGCACTTCCTAATGTGTTGGTGATTTACACTTTGCTTTTACAGTGCATGCACTCGGCTGAATAATTTAAAGCCAGAGACTGAGCAGCCTTGGAAACTACCTACTTAGCATAAGCCTTCTCCAGCAGTGCACTCCAGAATTCATTGCCCTCAGCGGAATGCACAAACATCAGCTCGCCGTCTTTGACAGGAAGTCGGTCATCTATGACGACGTCGACCCACTCGCCAAACTGCCAGAACTAAAACACAACGGCAATAACATCATCCGTCAAAACGGCATGACCATCCCGCACAAATCAGGATGCGTCTTTACAAGCACCTGAAAGTGGAAAATTCCAGCGTAGCTCTCGTCGAAGGACTGGCCATGTGGGACAACCCGATGAAGCAGCTTCTCGTTCAGGGTGAGAGAAGCAATGGCGGCCAACAGCCAGCAGTCCCCTGAAGCAGAAGATGGGAAGTAAATTATTTGAATGTTCTCGCATCAGAGGAAGGATTTCAGATTGAGAGGAAATGCAGGGGAGAGGAGATGAAGTACTTTGGAAGTTTCTACCGAAGTCGAATGGCCCAAAGAAGATTCCAGGATGGATGTCTATGAACGGACAAGCCGTGCCTTTTCCTTTTTAAGTGTACTTTTACCTTCGCTCCTGAATGTTATTCTCGTGCGGACTTAATCGACATTTGATTAAAGTACAAATTCGCAAGTCATAGCGACTTGAACACATTTTCACTATCCTGGACGAGAGCGACATCAGCAGGACATGTGTGGATTGTTGTCGGGTCTGGCAGCCGCCGAATACATACACGCATAGTTTAAAAAAAAAAACAAATCCCCCACACACAGTCCTCCTATAATGTTCCTGAAAAAATTAATTAAAAAAAAAAGAGAAATTGTTCAAGAAGGAAGGAAAGAAAATGATTATACTCTGCCACTACAGATAGCAATGAACGGTCATCTTACCAAAACATTTTGGGAGGTCATCAGACCAAAGCAGACTCACCCAGTGCTCCTTGACAGATGTCCGTCCTGGTGGCGCCACCAACAATGAATTGAGGCTGATTCACCAGTTCCTTAGTGGAAATAAAACCAAACGTCTTGGTGAGCACAAAAACACAGAATGAGAATAATCGTGTTTGCTTAATTCAAATTGAAATGACACACGTCTATATGGATTGTGATCATACACACAGACTATTCTTGCATCTAGGCTACGAGGGACTAATTATGTAAACAAATGTCCTCAATGTGAGGGGGAATGCAGACAGCTGCAGTGGTCTAACAACCCCCTGCCGGGACTTGTCCGATTCCGTCTGCATTTTCAGACGTTAAAAAAAAAAAAAACTGTCACTGATATGCTGTTTGCTGTGTTGACATTCCAGTCATCACCACAAACAGTCTTGGCTGCTTTTCGAGTTACATGAGAAGCTCATCACAGTTCAACATTAATAAACTTGTCAAGTAAAACAGATGCTCAGGCCTGTGCATCATTTGATTGGCTGATTTAACAATGACCAAATATGGTGATGGAATGAAATGAATAGAAAACATGATTAAAACATTCAACGTTAAAATAAATATTTAGCATGACCTGGCCTTACACTACACTTTTGTCTTACATTGTTACTCAGATACAATCCTAAGACTGTACAAAACAAATCTAATTCTCTAAAAATGCACGCAGTGAGGGGGACAAAAAAAAAAAAAAACAATTTAGCAACAAACTTCACAACAATGTCATGGTTAAGGGGTTACCAGCCTCTCTTAAACGGAATGGAACCCAAATAAAAAAAAAATAGATGGGAGTTAAAACCACAACATACCACAGCGGCCATCCTCCAATTGCCTGCAAGACTTCTAGTTAACTTGTTCAACAAAACAATCACGTTCCATTAAAAATGTGGTGAAAGGCCAATAAATTCTAAGCTGGTTTATTTTATCTCTCTCTGCTGTGCTGGTGGCCCTGCCTGCAGAAGCAGATTGGCCCGCCTACAGCACCATCTGATTGGTTCCTTGTGGACTGGGTAGCAGCCAATCAGCAGTAGGCTACCTGTTTGCTTTTTCACCTCGGGTCACACGCACAATCAGGTCCCGTGAGCAGAGGACGGTAAGGCAACAGACTTTGTCGAAATTTGAATAAATGTCAGTCTACTACAACTCACAACTAATCGAGAATTATTTGCCATTGTAAACTTTAACGAGACCTTTTCATTGAACTTTACGGCATGCGGCTGTGCCCGTGAGCTCCGTGCACTTTTTGTTTGACTTTTAAAGCCAAATGATCTATTTTCTAAGATGAAAAAAAAACTTCAACAAGTTGTAAATCACTAAAGTTGTTTAATAAACACGTGCTTAAAGGAATTTAAACTAAGTCAAGTTTTGGAGTTTTTATTTTTCCAAATTCTGACACCATTTTACCCCTTTTGTCAACCAATGAATATCGGCTTCAAATATCGGTTATCGGCCTCCATGACGACTAATAATCGGTATCGGCCCTGAAAAAAAGCATATCGGTCTATGACCAAAACTTTGTGTACTGTACTGCAGCCAATCCAATGAAGGTAATGTTAAGTGAGAACATTTGAATTTTGGTTGAGTGGTCTCACCGTGGGTCTCATCCAGTCCACATCTCTGGTTTTTGCAGAGTAGGGAGCGAGCTCCTTGAAGCCGAGCGATGGCGGCTCCGCGGGGAAGCAGGGGTCTTCGAAAAGGGAGCCCGACTCAATGCACTCTTGCTTGAGTGCCTCGTAGTCCTGGTTGGAGAAGTGTACCGCCTGCTCATGGGAGCCCATGCCTTCTGCTCGCAGCCTGTTGGCGTTTATAGTTGCAGATATCCCTCCAACAGGATTCATACTAGCGCAAGATAAAAATATGCAAGTGGGCGGTGGAGTACTGAACTTTCTATTATTAGGATCAGTGACACACTCGTGTCAAGAGGATACAGCCCCGAATGTGAAGAGCAGACATACAAAGTACTTGTACTGACATGTTCTTTCTACAGGTTACAGAATTTGTCCACCTAAATTGCACTGGACCATATTTGGGGGGCATTAAATCCACACTGACTCCATAAATGTAGAAAACGATTTCATGGATACATGAGGTCAGGGCGTAGCAGAAGAAGCCGAGGCATTTTAGCGTCACAAAAGGGAAGTTTGATTACAAAATTCTATTCTTGGGATTACAAATTACATTGGAACCTCTCAAGTAGAATTTGTCCGAGGTCATGCAAATGTTTGCACAAGTTAACTTCTTTTCACACTTGTGACACATAAGAACTACTTTTTGAAAAGTTTCACAAACTAATACATTTGTTCTCTGAGAACTGTTTGTTAATCTAAAAAAAACACCGTATGACTTGATTTTATTCTTTGTTTAAAGGGGACATTAACATTTTCTTTCTTATACTTATTGGAATACGAACAGCCACGGCTTGTGTAAGTGATATTTTTAATCATCTGTTTTTATGCTGAAAATGTCTTTGCATGAAAATGGGCATTAGCCGTAAAATGTTTTGAGTTCCTGCTTTTCATTAAAAATATATACGTGCGCCTGTGTGTGTGTGTGTGCAATGTGCATTGTTGAAAGGTCACTACTGCAAATGTTTTATTCTTTGAAGCATTAAAACACTCACGCACACAATCCAGCTGCAATGTTCCTGACAGAATTTTAAAAAACGGCCCGAAGACAGCTGCAACAGGCCAGCTGAGGATGTTGGATGGATGGGTGAGAAGTTAAGATTAAATGTTCAAGAAATATGAAAATAAAAGACATTTTACTTTACCAATACAGATAATACTCTATGCGGTGTATGTGTTGCCCAGAAACTTTTTTTTAATTTAATTTACATTTATATATCCAATATATTTTATTGTTGGACATATCAGTCTACATTTTCCTTATCTTTGATGATTGAAAGCTAATTGCACTTGAACCAATAAATAATGTAAATACAATGCACGGGGGTTAAACTGTTTCGAAATCAGAAACCAAATCAGAGGTTGACCAGAGTCCGGGAACGCAGTGTATTCGACTTTAGTGGTTCCAAAGTATTGATCATGTACCAAAAGTAAGGGAGCATTGCAAGAACGTCCGAAAGGCATGTGCAGAGGAAATGAAACGACAAACATCAACACCACAAAGGAAAAACAAAGCGTCATAATAAAGATGTTAGTAACATGATACCTGATGTGCAGACAGGCTGAGAGGGAGAGCGACACAAAGAGAGGGAAAAAGACAAATGGCATTAACTGATGAATTTTTTTTTTTTTTTTTACATAATTTGGATTGCACCGAGATGCAGAAGTTGCGGGCGTCGCCTTCAACAAGCTTCGATGCACTTTCGGTAATGAACACTTTCTTTCTTTCTTTCTTTTTCCTTGAATGCATTTGCTAGATCAGTGTTGGAGAGGTTCACAAATCTCCAAGGAGGACATAATAGCGCTGCGAGGCAAACGGGCCTTGCGGCTGTCTATTAGTTACTCCTGGCAAATGTGGTTCCCAACCCGTGCTTTCACATTCGATCATCTTTTGTGCTGCTCCGAACCACTCAACAGAATCGGAATGAGCGAGGGTCAGTGGTGGTGAGCTAATGGCGCTAATGTTGGAGTGAGAAAGTCATCTGAAATTGGTGCAAAGAGCCAAACGTGCAACGTTCTTGATGCAACAAATGCAACATGCAATCCATTTTAAATCGAGGCAAAATACGATTGTTCAGTCGTACGATACGATACGTTTCTTTTACTCGACAGTCTTTGGGTTGAGATCTTTTTTTTTTTTTTTTAAATCACTAAATCTCAAGGCTAATTTTAAATACTACAAGAGTATAGTTGTCGGTAGTATAATATGCTGGTTTTAAAAAATTGGTGGGCTTTTTGGGGAGGGCGGTTATTCAATTTAATAGATCGAAAAAAATCTCTATTTTCTATACTACTTCTCCTCATGAAGGTTGTGGATGAGTTTAAGTTTATCCTAACTGAAATCTAATTCACATTCATGACCATTTACTTTTTGGATCGAAAGGTCAGTGTCCAGATTCGAACCCCCAGCGTCAGAATTGATTGATTGATTAAAACAGTGCTGATTTACAAAAAGGTTCTTTTTAGTTTAAGTAAGTCTCCTTTTAGCATCGTACAGTAGAGACTAGAGTAGTGAGCCCAGGTTCCACCCCCCATGCTGTTGTGAGCGGTTCCATTCAGCTGCAAGAATGTTCTTGTGGCTCTACTCTAGCTAATAACGAACTCCCCAACTCCTCCAATCCAGTTGTTAACAAATAGCTGATCTACGCAGTTCTGTGCTAAGTGATGTCATCAGAGGGCCTCAACCTTTGTGAGATGCTGTACCGGAAGTGCCAATAATGCTGCTCGCCACTCTCATTTGCAGCATTGTGGCATTGCATTCATTTGAGGCTCACTGTGATTTAAAAGGCATCTAGTATGCTAGGCATGCTCGGCCTTGGATTGTTGTCACGAGCACCTGTTCACGAGGCCTGTGTGTGCCCACCGAACCCACTGTCATTAAATCGGCCTTAAAAACACACGATAGCGCCTAAAGTGACGTCACGACTCGACCCTCGTTGTGCCAACTCATGTGGTTCTTTGAAGAAGACGCAGCCGCAGTGTTTGAAACAAACAGCCACCCAAATGAGCGACACGGGCGCACCGTTAGCCGCATACCAAACATACAACATGCACGCAGTTCAATGACAATAACCAAGAAAAAAAGAACACTCACCACCGTCTTAAAAACGGATCGTGGTTTTCTCGGTGGGAGTCGATGAATACTAAACGTGGAAATTGGGAGGAAGTCAAAACTATGAGTTCGGATAGCAGGTCCAGCCCCTCTCACACGGCACACACGCACACAAACACACTCACCGGCACTGCAGTAGGAGGGGCCCGGGTCGCACACGCGCACGCGCGCGCGCGCGCACAGACATACGATGCGCCACGCACGAGCTACCACTTGAGGCGCAAGTATGACGTGAAGGTGGAAGGGGGGGTTGTGCGGAGACGCAGATCCGGTCCTACGACGACGTAATGCGCGTAGGTCGGAACAAACATGGACCCGACACTAAACCCCCCCATTCGCCACACCTAAAGAAAGGTCGGGGGGGGGGGATTACTAATTTTACTGTGTACTTGTTAATTTTGTTAAATAATTGAAATATGGTAGATGTAGATAGGTGAACAACATTTGGACACTTTTATTTTCACTTTACAAGGATTTTAACGATTTCCTCTAAATGATCATTATACTTCGACATAGATGGGAAAGGCAAATTCTCTCAAACACAGTACAAATACTTTGAGCTTTGTGTAAAATTTACTTGGAATGTTTTTCTCTGTTTCCACTGGGACCAAATCTTTAGTCGATGAAATTCACAGTGCAGGCCTAAGACTTAAAACAACAATTCACAAGCAGTACGAGTAAGCACACAGTGATGATGTAAATGTGGTCTTTATTTAGTCCAAAATCACTTCAGTTTTTATTTCCTTATAAAACAGCAACGCTTTGTGTCTTGGCTAATGAAATTCTTTTCCACTTGAAGGGATGTGTAATTTAGGATTAGCTTTGCTGTGTTTAGCTTTCAGGATGTACATGCGGAATAAGGATGTGTCAAAACAGGATTGTCCAGGTGCAAGCGGCGGGACAACGGACGCGTACGTAATTGACCATCGCCAATGAAACATGTTGACTTATCAAGCATGAATTTGTCAGCGGGGGAGTGAAATGTTTTTTTTCACGGGGCCCAGATAGTCCAAGCAGCCCGCTGTTGCAATGCCAATTATAGCAGATCCCTCCCTTATTCCTTAGAATTGTTGCTTCATTACATGTGTTCACAACTTTTATCTCCAAGTAGTAAATCCCTTTATTATATTAATATTCTAGTGATCAAGTCATGTGTTTTCATTTGAACTGAATGTAGGAGACCATAAATGTTTTTGAATATTTACCTTTAGGTGTGCCCCTGTTTGCCTTCCAGTTGCGGTCACTCAATTGTGGTGTTGGTCACTCGGTTGTCGGCTTTGCTTGCCTCACCTGCACAGTGGGAGCCCCTCCCTGTCTGAACCAGGAAGAAAAAAAAAAAAAACTCTGTATAAAGAGGCTGAATTCACATCAAGCTGGCAGATCAACTCCCAACCAGGCAAATTCCTTGCAAATTGCTCGGCGCTGGAGAGGTGAGGATGACGTCCACTGCAGGTCGCCTGGCCCGTCAGCAGGAGAGGAAGCGTGGCGTTGGTAGCAAGCAGTTTGCTGTGAAGTTCCACCAACAGGACTATGAGACTCTCCGTCAGCAGTGCGTGGACAGGGGACGTCTGTTTGAGGACGACCGCTTTCCGGCTTCGTGCAAGTCACTGGGCTACAAAGAACTGGGTCCGTACTCATCCAAGACCAGAGGAGTCGTTTGGAAGAGGCCAACAGTAAGAAGCTGCAAAGAAAAACTAAATTAGGGCTCATTCACGGTTGTTACAGGAATGTACGCGTCACACAATTTTGATTTAGCGATTAAGAGCTGCATTCCTAGAAAGACTCTTCCAGTTCCATTCACACATCAGACATTTCATTAGGTACACCTGCACATCCAGGATGATTCCATTGTTGGTTGTCATCAGCACTTTGACACGATATAATATTCAGAGATTCAAACATTTTGCTCCTGTATTTATGGCGTTCAGTTGGGCTAGTGAGAAAATGGATTTTTACAAAAGAATATGCCAAAGTGTAGGTAGCTCTCACCCGAGGAATAAACGCTGGCCACGACACGACTATGTTATCGTGCAGCTCAATTCATTTCAGATGAAAACATTTCTAAATATATGGAAACGAAATTGCCTGCAACACGGTGAGACAATCTTGCACACACTTCCATCCATTATCATCATGCAGCAATTTGAGTCAGCCATCAGCCGGATTTGTTTAGGATGCAGCATATTTGCATGCAGTTAAATTAGAACTGAGAAACATGAAGAGAGGCTTCTTAAAAAAAAAAAAAAAAGAAAACGGCGCGAACGGTGTTTGGACAAACACCTCAAATGAAAATTGTCGATTTTTCTTCCCAGGCACGTCCCAAACATTGCATTCTTAAATAAATGAGAGTTTAATTGAGAGAAGAATTCACTTGTTCTTTTTTTTCTCGACTATAGGAGCTATGTTCCAACCCTACATTCATTAATGATGGAGCCACGAGAACGGACATTTGTCAAGGATTTTTAGGTAATTGACAGAAAGGAGGATGACAATTCCTGTCATTTGACGACTCGTTTTTTGTTGTTGCGATCGCATCCAAGAACAGCATTTGCAATTTTTGTGCAGGTGACTGTTGGCTTCTGGCTGCTATCGCCTCGCTGACCCTCGATCAGCGCATTCTGGCACGTGTGGTGCCGCCTGGACAAAGTTTGGCTGAGGGATACGCTGGGATATTTCACTTCCAGGTCTGAGAAAGCCATCGGTTGTTTTTTTTGTTTTTTTTTGAGGAACACGTCCCTCCAACTATCCATAGCCATCCATACAATCACTTATTCACGTGAACAAAGATTGGCAAAGATCTGTTTTTCAATGCAGTCTGCTCATTTTATTTTGCTCTCTTCAGTTCTGGCAGTTTGGCGAGTGGGTGGACGTGGTGGTCGATGATCGTTTACCCACCCGAGACGGGGAGCTGCTGTTTGTTCACTCGGCCGAGGGCTCCGAGTTTTGGAGCGCATTGCTGGAAAAGGCCTACGCCAAGTACAGATTCTTTCTCGATGATCACTTTTTTCACACGACAGTTGCTTAACGTTGAACGTGACTCCCTTTTTGTCGCCCGTGTCTAACAGGGCATGCGGCTGCTACGAGGCTTTGTCGGGTGGAAACACGATTGAGGCTTTTGAGGATTTCACCGGGGGGATTGGCGAAATTTACACTTTGGACAAGCCTTCGTCTCACCTTTTCCAAATTATACGGCGGGCGCTAAAGCTCGGCTCTCTGCTGGGCTGCTGTATCGATGTAATTTGATTCGTGTGGTTTTTGCCTTTTGATATTTAAACATGCATACACATCGAAGCATTTTCAATTCCTTTCAGATCAACAGTGCCTACGAGACAGAGGCCGTTACAAATCTCAAACTTGTTAAAGGACACGCATACTCGGTGACCGGCGCAGAAGAGGTACGATGTATACTGCACACGCGTCACGCTGAGAAGAGGTTCTGGCAACACAAATGCTATAAACACCCGTCCATATTTGTGCAAGTATTCACGGCAGTAATACACAAACAATATTGTAATTTGTTGACACATTTTTAGCAGATTCAGTCAAAATTGGGCGCAAGCACATTTTTGACACATTTATGATGATACTGGATTTAAAGGGGAAGTCAAGTCAAACATTTTCTTGAAAATAACGTTTTATGTCGCCACTAGTCTAAACACGGCATTCTGATTCATATTTGTGTAATATGAATTAAGCAACACAATCCACTCCGAGTGGGCGGCCATTTTGCCACTTGTTTAGCGAAAGTGAGCTCACGGTTTCTCAGGGCTCAGATAACGGCCAATCACGGCTCTCCTGTTGTCTGAGTTTGTTCATGTGATGTTTGCAAGCTCAGCCGTGAATTTGCTGCTTACTTCGTATTCCACAAGCACAACATTAATCAGAATTTCGTGTTGAGACGAGCAGGGCCACATGATCATTCAGCGTGTTTTTGTCTCGACTCGCTCCTTTAAAGTGTGCATCAAGCGTTCATATTGCCACCGGTCAGTAGACACTGTTGCTCATGGCCTCAGGTTCAGTTTCGAGGCACACTGGTTCCGCTGGTCCGCATCAGGAACCCATGGGGGAAGGTGGAGTGGACCGGGCCTTGGAGTGACGGGTGGGCAAATCTTTTCTTAATGCAGATATGGGGGGGAAGGCGGTGGGGGTCTGGATTTTTTCCCACAAGAATGATTCTTTTATTACATTTAGTTCCACTGAATGGAAATATGTTAATGAAGAAGAGAAAGCCAAACTCAACCATGTGGCTGAGGATGGAGAGTTCTGGTAAATATGCAGATGTATGCATTTTGTTTCAATTAAAAAAAAAAAAAGGAACGATGAAAATGAGAACTTGTTTGCTCTTACCAGGATGTCCTACTTGGACTTCATCAGACAATTCACCAAGTTGGAGATTTGCAACTTGACTCCCGATACGCTCAAGAGTGACGACTTTGGCCACTGGAACCACTACCAGTTTGAAGGAATGTGGCGGGTCGGATCAACTGCAGGCGGCTGCCGCAATCATCCTGGTAACGCAGAAATCATCTACTGTCAATGCTCACATTAGATTAAACATATTTAGTTCTTCATCTGAATTAGAGAGCAATCAAACCTCTATTAGCCATTTATTAATGCTACACCATATTGTGGATTCTCGTTGTTGACCACTGGTGGGCTCCAAAAACCCAGGAGTGGTCCATGAGTCAAACATATTTGATTGTTTTTTTATCCCCACAATTTAAAACACGACGAAAGTGTCTTAGTAACAAGTGTGTGGCATGTTTTATGGTTGAAATACCCCAAACAGGGATGTAACAATATCGTGCCATTTTTTTATGTTGAGATTTATGGTAACTGTTTCATTTGTACTCTATGTATAATTAGGGTTTGATGCGTTACCTTTGTGTGTTTGCTCCAGCGACATTCTCATCCAACCCTCAGTTTGTGGTGCGTCTCGGAGATGTGGACGACGATCCCCTGGACGGCGAGGATGGATGCACCTTTCTTGTGGGACTGATGCAAAAGGATGGACGCAGGCAGCGGAGGCTCGATCGCGAACTGCAAACAATTGGCTTTGCTATCTATCAAGTATGGTCGTGATTTGTACTTGAAACATGACACATCACATTTTCAGTGATTTTATTAACATTCTTTTGCTTTTGTCCAGGTCCCAGACGAGGTAAAGTATGTCTTTAGCATTACAGAAAAACTGTAAACATTAGAGCACGCTGAGATTTGTCTTGAGCATCATTGAAATAATTGTTTTTTATGTCAATATGAAGTACAAAGGTCGCAGCAATGCTCACCTGGGCCCGGATGTCCTGCTGCGTCAGAGAGCTGTGGCCATGAGCAGCACGTTCTACAACAGCCGAGAAGTTTGCGATCGCTTTAGGCTTCCTCCGGGCGAATATGTCATCATACCCTCAACCTTCTATCCTCACAAAAATGCCAGTTTTGTTCTCAGAGTTTTCACTGAGAAACAAGCTTCCACCAGGTGACTGACTTATCAAAACTCTGGGTTACACTGCCACCTAGCGGACAAAAGTCAGATGACTTAGGTTGCGTAAATGGGCATCTTTGATTTGCCTTGGCAACCCAGCATCAACGTCTGCTGCTCTCTAATCAGTGTTTCGCAATCTTTATTGAGCCAAGGCACATATTTTACATTAGAAAATCTAACAACACCACCACAAAACGGAAATGTCACAAAAAATAATAATAATGACGACCATGTCTCAATTTACTCACCAATTTACTTACGGAACAGAAAGAAGACAAGAATGTAAAACTTGATTAACCTCCAAATTTCTATTTCAGTCCATTGGAAGAGGACATTGGTGCCGAAACAGACGAGGTAAAAATAACTGAATGACAATCCGTTACAATTGTTTGAACTTTTCGCACTAACGATGGACTTCCATGTTGTCTTGTCTTAGGAGGAGGAGTTATCAGAAAGTGATGTAGATCCTAATTTCAAGTATCTCTTCAAGCAGATTGCTGGCAGAGTCGGTAACATGTTAAATGAAACCAAATCCGCTTTTAACGGGAGCAGTTTTTGAATTTAATGTTCTTATTTAACAGGACACCGAAGTTTCAGTCTTTGAATTGGTCAAAATTCTTAACAATGTGGTTTCACACAGTAAGTGACGAGAAAACCGTGTTCATGGACGTGTAGCTTTTTCTCCTTTTAATGGTTGAAAATGTTGATTTTTTATTTTTTGGGAACTTTCTTCCAGGAACTGACATCAAGACAGACGGCTTCAGCCTTGAGACAGGCCGTCTGATTATCAGCCTGCTGGATGTATCCCCTTTCTCTTTTAGAAGCAAAAACAAACGTATTGGGATTTACACGACATGGTTCAAATTAGTCAACTAATTGATTATTAAATTAACAACTCTTCTAATAATCGAGTGATCGTTTTGGAGCCATTCTTTACATTTGAACTGTCAAAATCTTCAGATTTCAGCCTCTCCACGGTAATTATTTTCTGATTTCTGTAGTCTTTCATTTAAGTAGGTTGATTATCTTTTATGTTTAATCAAAATAAGATATTAAATTGGAATTGAACACTTCAACATGCTCTGTCATTACAACAGCTTTTTAAAAGTCAAAACGCGGTTGCAGCTTGGGAACAGTTGACTTTTCTTTCTTTTATGTCTTGCAATATGAAGACCTTTATGAAAACCTTAACATTCAACAGAAGGACGAAAGCTCCACGTTGGGATTGATGGAATTCCACAAGCTTTGGCGCAAAATCCAGAAATACTTGGTAAAATTGTCACTCGTCTGCTTTTCTATTATTTGTGCGAACAAACTCATCTTTGGTGACTGACTGTTTGCTTTTTGTAGGAGATCTTCAAGAAGCACGACCAAGACAACTCTGGCACCATGAGCTCCCACGAGATGAGAGGTGCCGCCATTGAAGCAGGTAAAACATTTGTCAAGTCACACTTCACTTGATCACTTAAACCCAAGGTTGAAATGTGGCTTGTCGCTTTTAAAGACGACTTTAGCTAAAAAAATAAATAAATGAAAAATCTACTACTTGAGTATTTCAACTTTGATTTCAATTCAGTTCCACTGTTGCAGATATGGATTCAGACGGCGGAGACAAATGATTTTTCCAAAAGGAAGAAAAAATGCTTTTGTGATAGGTATCAAGTAACTCGTGACTCAATTCTATCATTCGAATCACAATACAGTGATTATGTCTCAGTGATATATTGATATTTTGTTAACAGAAGGCTTAAGTAGATCCGATCCGTCCGCGTGTTTGTGCTGCAGTTGCAAAGGCTGCGCTCCGATTCCTATCTGACCGTGATCCGCATTTGAAAGAGGCCCGATGCCAGTCAGAAATCCGATTCCATGTTTGTCTTAGAATACAAGGAAGTTTGTAATAAACTGCATGGTGGGATGGTTACAAATGGAAATCCGCAATAAACGTCACGTGATGTGGGAATTACAAGATAAAACAAAAATGATTATAATGGGCCAAAATCGTATTGCCACAAATTGTCATGGTGTTGTGGGCAAGGTCACAAAAGGCTCTTGAACTTAAGAAAAAAAAAAAAAATAATAATAATATTCCCTTTATTAGTCCCACAATGGGGAAATTCGAGATTCGAACCCAGGCCTCCTGGGGAGACTGGGTCCTGAACGTGGCGCCTTAGACCACTCGGCCATCCTGGCAGCCAAAAAAAGGTCATTTTAAAGAGTTTTCCAAGCAAGCCTCAATGGAAGGAACACGTTGCTTTAAATCAGGAGTGACTTGAAGTTTTTTCTTCACACACCTAAATCCATCGAAGGTGCAACAATTGGCCAACTGACAGTAACAGAATCAATTTCAATATCATACTGACCGCTGATATATTTTGAGATTGATGTTTTGGACCCAATTTGTTTCCCATTTGAACGACAAAAAGCGCCGTCGGACACAAAGTATGGGACATTCTCGGACATTTTTTTTGCCTGACTTCACCACACCCCTTTTTATTGTGTTGGTGGAGGATGGTGTCGGAGTTATTTTCGACTTCATCAGCATTGTGACTCATTTTGAGCGGTTAACAGTAATCTGGATAAACCGGTCAGACGATGTTGGAGCACGTCAAGTTCACTCTGTCGTCGCGGGAACAAAACAAGCATGGGAGAGGCTGTGAAACTTAAACTTTTAAATAATCCACAAGCGCCGACAATGATCTCAGCAGCTTCAGAAGGAAAAAAAAAAAATAAAGCCAAGTGGTTGTTTTCCTTCCACAGGTTTTCACATCAACAGCGCCGTGCTGCAGGCCGTCGTCGCTCGCTATGCCGACGCTCACTTTGCAATCGACTTTGACAGCTTTGTCGGCGGTCTCATTAAAGTGGAAATGCTCTTCAGTAAGCGTGCAAAAACACAGTTGATCAAATTTTCATACGATTGGTCACATCTACATTTTTTTTGTTGTCTCCCCCCCCCCCCCGCCCCCCAATAGAAATGTTCAAAGCTTTAGACCAAGCAGACTCGGGCAAAATCGAGCTGGATATACAGCAGGTACATATACGGAATGCACTCAACCGCTACTTCGTCGTCACTCTTTCTATATTTTTTATTATCTTCTGAACTTTTTTTAAATTCCATCCTATGTTCTTTTCCAGTGGCTGTGCCTAGCAATCTACTAACTGTGGCGACCACACAAGCAAAGAAAGTGTCTTGTTGGTTTTCGGGGAAACCAACTGAATGACCATTTTGAAACTCCATTAAGATGGCTGTAATTCAAAACCAATATACAAAATGTACGGTAAAAATGATGACATTGGCACAATCAATACATTTTTGACAGTCCAGATTTAAATAAAAAAAATTGAAAACTGCTGTGGGAAATATGACGGCTTGATGTGCTATTTCTACTGACCATGCTAAATGTGATAGTTGAAGCGAGTTGAAACAAATCAGCATCAATATCATTTGGGCCTCCCTGCAGGATAAAACACGATGCCAACAAGTTTCCAATTGATAAAGGCCAGCAATAAAGCAGTTCACAGTACGGCTGTCCGAGGGTTCCTGAAAATCTTTCCGCTCCATCCTTATGCTTGACATTCTTACAAACGGTGACGCCGAGCCCTGAGGCGTGATAAACAAGGGCGTGGCCTCACCTGAGCGACTTCTATTGTGCATAAACACACCTCAGACATCCAGTCACTTTCCACCAGACCGTGCGGGCGCCTGAGAACGACGTTGAAAATGTCCGGCATCGTCACTAAGCTTCAGCACCACCGAGACAAATTGCAAGGCATCGGGACAAACGCTCATGCGGTGCCATTCTTGAACCAAGACTTCAAAAGTCTGCAACGAAGCTGCCTGGAGAGAAGACGCCTGTTTGAGGATGAAAGCTTTGAGCCGCTGCCAGCATCTTTGGGCTACAATGAACTGGGACCCAGTTCCTATAAAGTTCGAGGCATCAAATGGTTGAGACCAAAGGTGGGGGAAAAAAACTGGCTTGCATGTTTGCGTTTTTTTTTTTCTTTAAGGTATGAAGACATGTCAAAAAAGTCTTTTGAGCATGCTTGATCTCACCAAACACTTTTTCCGGCTTGTGGTATTTGGAAGTTTGTTTTGCTTTGAATAGGTTTAATTGTTGCATTTTGTTTCCTGTCTGGCTCCTTTTTTTGTTGCGCGCATGCGTGCGTGTACCCGTGTTCAAGAACTTGTCTCGCGTGTCAACCAATCAGCTCCCTCAGCCACTCGCGTCTTATCCAGGTGTTCCGCGTTGTCTCGTCACTTCCCGGCTTTAGTTCAGTCCTTGTCGGTTTATCGTGTTTGACGATCGGCAACAGTCAGTTGTATCGTAATTTTGTTGTTTTTTTTTTTAATTCCCATTGTCTTGTTGAACCTTTTTTGTCCACACTCTGATTTTGTCAAACGATGACATTCTGTGGGCAGCAGTAGTTGTCCCTGAAGAAAAGAAGTATTGTTTTCCCGCCTCAATGTTTGAACTCAAAATGACTTTTTTCTGTTCCACGCTACACTTATTGACAATAAAAACAAGTCTCTTTTTCTTAGGAAATTGTATCCAACCCCAAATTTATTCTGAAAGATGCTACCAGGACTGATATTTGTCAAGGAGCACTTGGTGAGACATGCACGCACACTCACCCAACATTCCTGCAGAAATACTTAGCATGCTTTTGAATGTTTTGTTTCCCTCTGGACTGTATAATTAACAAATAATCCCGCTTTGAATAATCTCAGAAGAGAACAATGCCGTTAGCTCGTAAACGCCTGTGTACTCTTTGTGCAAAATATGTTGAGCCGGGCTGCCGTCAAGCGCCGGTCGTGGGGGGCCACTTTCCTGCATGCTTTCAATCTCCCCCGGCTGCAAGGTTGCAGCCGGGGGAGATTGAAAGCATGCTGGAAAGCGTTCCGCCAGGCCCGGAGTTTGACACCTGAGCTCAACACCCTGTCTGGAACAAATTTAAATGTGGGTGGGGCTGAATGTTGAGCACTTGAACTCAACTCAACTTTATAGAGCAGACGAAAGACAAGATGAGAGGTTTTTTTTTTACATATTGGACAATATGAACATGAAGCATCGTGGCAAGCAGAGCCTTCACATTATTAAAAGAATGAATTTTGTGGTCAGGTGACTGCTGGCTCCTGGCAGCTATTGCCTCCTTGACGCTCAACAAGCAGATTTTGTCCCGCGTTGTGCCGCATGACCAAAGTTTTGAAGAGGACTATGCTGGAATTTTTCATTTTGAGGTATCCACATACACACCCTGCATTTAAATAGCTATCAAAGTGTTGCATTAAAGAACAGTCTCAAGCGTGAGTTTAGGGTAGCCCAGCCAGTTTTTCTACCTCAGGTGAATATACCCAATTGGAGTAGCCCAAAACAGGCCGTAATTTCACAGAGATAAACTGGATGAGGCCAGAATAAGCGATAAAACGGGAGTCAACTTGGCATCGTTAGATTTGGCCTCGATGGCACACATGTCAAGAGCTGACTTGAGCTATTTTTCCGCTTTTTCACGGCTGCGCATCCTCTTACCTTTCTGCATCCTTGCATACTTGGCAGTTGAATTGAGTTAAGCCCATCGGGTCATCCGTTGTCACATGGGTTAGGCAGAGCTGACTTCCTGTGGGGGGCACGGACCGTTTTGGACACATTCGACCTTCTTCCGCATTTGCCACATTGAACATTTTTGGGGTGGTATTTACTCAATTTAATTTGGTCAAGTGGTCGCACAAAATGAAATCATCTGGAACCAGAAACCATACATCTCCCTACAAGTGTATCTGGATCCAGATGTTTTCATTTTGTGCAACCACCGGATGAAATCAAATTGAGTAAATTCAACACACCATTTTTTTTAGCGCGTAAATAGTTCAAATGAGAATATACAGTCTTGGCAGTGCCTGTTTGTAAGATATTGCAATCATTAAAGGACAGGTGAACGTTTCAATAAGATCCAGAACACACGGCCCAAGGTAGGAATTAAAAGAAGCAGTCTCGACTCTCCGCGTGACAAACAGCGACAACAAGCAGCTTCATGGTGTCTTCTGGCATTTCCAGTTCTGGCAGTTTGGCGACTGGGTGGATGTGGTGGTTGATGACCGCTTGCCCACCAGAGATGGAGAACTGCTCTTTGTCCATTCAGCAGATGGATCTGAGTTTTGGAGTGCCCTGCTGGAGAAGGCCTACGCCAAGTAGGCCTGGAACGTCTTTCCCTAATTTGTGTCCGGGTGACTTTTGGAATCGTTCTGACTTTTCCTGCGACAGGTTAAACGGATGCTACGAGGCGCTCTCTGGAGGAACCACCACTGAAGGCTTTGAGGACTTCACCGGAGGCATTGCCGAGAGGCATGAGCTATCCAAACCCGATCCTCACCTCTTCAATATCATACGAAAGGCTCTGGAAAGAGGCTCTCTTCTGGGATGCTCCATTGACGTCAGTTGGAGATTCTTGCTGCAGTGCTAATGACATCGCTCCCGACTGTCGCTGACGCTTTTGTCCCATCTCAGATCACCAGTGCAGCCGACTCTGAAGCCATCACCTATCGCAAGCTGGTGAAGGGCCACGCCTATTCTGTGACTGCAGCCGAGCAGGTAACGAGTCAGCTGAGTGGGAGTGGTTACGCTTCAGATCAGAGTTGACCAAATAGCAAACACACCTGACAAGATATTCCGTTTGCGTATTAAATGGAGTAAAGTGCACCTCACGTGTCAGGTGAATTACAGAGGAAGCATGGAAAAGCTGATCAGAATCCGAAATCCATGGGGCCAGGTGGAGTGGAATGGAGACTGGAGTGACAAGTGAGTGTGGGAGTGGAAAGTGGCTGTCGAAAACCGCCCATGAACAATATCAGACACATTAAAACTTAAAAAATGCTGGGAAATCTTTAATGACTTCTCCCGTAACTAATATCAAGTGTGGAAAGTAGCAAGAGGACAGGCAGGAAAATGTTCATGCAGGTGCAGCAAACCTACAATATAAAGTTGTGATCTACTGCAAATCAGTTGCCTGAATAAATTAATTTATATGTTTGGTAATGATATCCAGGTTGGAACCAGGGTCATATTTTGGGATTTTTCATTAGTTTTATTTTGTATTTTCTTTAATTCAGTTGGTTTCAATACGTTTTTAGAGCTTGTAAGTTTGTTAGTTTTTATAAGTTTGTATTTTGGGGGAAGAATGCTTCATGTTATTAGAGTTTTTGTTTTTCATCGAATATTTGTCAAGTACAAGATTAAAAACTAAATTCCTCAATCAACTGCTTGACCTTCCTTCTTCTGCTCAACTGTACGTCAATACTAAAATAAATACATTCAAAGTGAACCCCGAAAGCTCATGAAATTTGATTTGTCTTTTTTTCCCAGATCTTCTGTGTGGAGATACGTCAGTGATGATGACCGCCGGAGGCTGACCAACCGCAGTGAAGATGGGGAGTTCTGGTAATCACCGTCACACATTACTCATTGAAATGGGAAAATCTTGAAGTGATGGATGACGGTCAAGATCTGTTGTGAGGGTGGTGAACTTGAATAGTGTTTCTTTCACTAACTGTTCATTTTTTGTGCTCATCTTTTCTCAACTTTTCCAACAGGATGTCCTTTTCTGATTTCCTGAGAGAATATTCCCGGCTGGAGATTTGTAACCTCACACCTGACGCTCTAACTTCGGAGTACAGGAAGTGGTCTGAGATCGAGTTTGAAGAAACGTGGAGAATCGGAGTTTCTGCGGGTGGCTGCAGAAACTATCCAAGTACTTGACACAACATCTACAACGATCTTTTTCCTGATTTTTGGTTTTCAAATCCATGTTCCGTGAAGTAAGAGTTTATTTTGGTTGGGTAACTGCTGCTTAAAAGGCTGTTGTACATTTTCTTAGATACGTTCTGGACAAATCCTCAGTTTGTCATAAAACTGGATAAGGTGGACGATGACCCGTATGATGAAGAGGAAGGCTGCACGTTCATTGTGGGTTTGATGCAGAAGGACAAGCGCAAGAGGAGAAAAATGGGGGAGGATATGGAGACAATTGGCTTCCTCATGTATGAGGTGAACCATACCCGAAGTTAAAACCAAACAAATAAAAAAAGACTACGAATCAACTTCTTCTCTAACTGTGAATTTGTTTTTCTTTTTCTAGCTGCCAAAGGAGGTACGATCACAAAAAAAAAAAAAGAAGCTCCACAAACGCTTGTGTTATGGTCGTAGAAAATGCGTCACGAGTGTTACATTTTCATGTCGAGCCATCCTCGCGTGACCTTCTCGACACGTTCCTTCCTAGTACTGGGGCGCCAGGCAAGTGCACCTGAAGAAAGATTTCTTCTTGACTAACCGCTCAGCTGCACGCTCCGAGACCTTCATCAATCTCCGAGAGGTGTCGAGCCGTCAACATTTGCCACCTGGCGAGTACCTCATCATTCCCTCCACCTTCGAGCCCAACAAGAACGGAGACTTTTACATTCGGGTGTTTTCTGAGAAACCGGCGGACTTTCAGTAAGTGCAATTTAGACAAAAGCTCAATGAATGATGACAGAAAAAGTAAAGCAATGACCTTTGACTTTCTTTAGTGAGATTGATGACCCAGTTGACTGTCATGTTAAACAGGTAAAATCATTTCAGTCCCACAATTTGTGGTCAGAATTCAGAAGAAAAACAATTTCTGTTGCCAATTTTGACTTTTGCTAATCAATAGATTGACATCAACGAAAGCGATATTGATGACAGGTTCAAGAGACTCTTTGGACAGCTGGCCGGGCATGTGAGTTATCGCTATTTTAATGTTTCATCTTGAAGTACTTGAAAGGAATACAGATTTGGTTGTTTCGCTCACTGGATAAATTGAAGCACTTTGATGTTTTAATCCGACTTTTAGGATGTGGAGATTTCTGCATTTGAGCTGCAGAGAATTCTTAACAAAGTGGTGGTAAAGCGTAAGAGAAATATTTTTTTTTCCCTCCCAAACTGGTTGAATATGCACATTTACCTCTTTTTGAATCACCAAGAGCTTGATCCCTGTTCCCCTTTCAGGAAGTGACATCAAAAGCGACGGCTTCAGCCTGGCCACATGCCGCAACATGGTCAATCTGCTTGACGTATCCTTTGGATTTGGACAGATTTCCCACAAGTTGGCTTTTTTTCCATCGCTTAGGTGGGATGGCAACACAAATCCCAGGAGAAGCCGCCTAAAAAGACAAAGACAAAAGATAAACTCGGCATTGACCAGTGGCATGTCCTGACGAGATCCCAGACCAGCAGCGGTGTAAATTGATCTCTTAGTTACAATCAGCAGTATTTTTAACGGCACTTTTTGCTTCTCCCTGTTCCATATCTCACCCAACGAAAGTGCTCTGTAAACTGAAACACTACAAATATTTTGGAAATGTACGAAACGGTTCCGCTCGGTAGGAATGAGACTTTGATGTCAGTGCGCGTTTAACCCCCGATTAGCTTTTGATTTGTCTTGTCATTGTTAATTTGCAACTCTGCGTTCAATCATTTAATCAATTATCATTTAACTTTAACAATCTCTTCAAAGAAAGACGGAAGCGGCAAACTAGGACTGGTGGAATTTAAGATTCTGTGGACCAAGATTGAAATGTTTTTGGTAAGCCAACAACACTTTTTTTCATTTATTGCTTTCATTTTATGTTCACCGGCCACAGCATTACATGTACACCTAAAAAAAAAAATATCTGCGTTTACACAAAGAGGAACGCTCAGTTTGTACAGTAACTACATTGCATGTTAATTCGAAGTTTTCATGAGAAATTCTAAATTCTGGGTGATGCAGTGAAGAATCTCTTGAGTGTCAATTAAAATGATTCCATTTTGATAACTAATGTTGTGGCTGGAGATGAACTAGCTTGCATTTTTAGTTTGAATGGTGGTTGCAGATAACAAGCGGTTTGGTTCTTCCATTAGGGGATATACCGTGAAAAAGATGCCGACAATAGCGGCTGCATGAGCTCTACTGAAATGCGGTCAGCAGTCGAAGCTGCTGGTGAGTCCGTTTCAAATCATTTAAGATGAGAGAATACAAGTCATCTTTTGTACAATACTTTGCATGTTTAGCAGTTGAAGTCATTTTTTTTCTTTTAATTTGAAATGTGATGTCACACTTTTTCAGGTTTCTCGCTCAACAACCCGTTGCACCAGATCATCGTCGCTCGCTACCGGGAACCAAGCTACACTATAGACTTTGACAACTTTGTGTGCTGCCTAATCCGTTTAGAGTCACTTTTCAGTGAGTCCGTCCACTCAACATTTTAGTCTAAAATGTCGCAGTATAAATATATGCAATATTTTGCATCAGTATATATGTAACAACAATAATTGCAACTTTCCCAACAGACGCTTTCAAGAGCATAGACAACGGTTCTGGTGTGATAGAATTGACCTACCTTCAGGTATGAAGCTCTCAGGGATGCTGGAGTGGCAAAGATGAAGATGTATTTGACAATAATATGTTTCTTGTGCTTGTTTCTCTTCCCAGTGGCTGGAATTAAGCATGTTATAGAGGAGGGGCTGCTCAGGATGGAAAATAAAATGAACAACAAGCAAGGTGTAAAGTGGGAGTTTGCAGTTTTTAAACCACCAATTAGCAAGACTTGAATGCAGTCTTACGTCACACTGTGGCATTTTCCGCCATGGAGACAGAAAATAACGTGAAAACGCCACAGTGACATCAGTACAAGTATACAAGTAGGTCACACTGAGCGCGTGACAACTCGAGATGGCCGCAGGTGACTTTAGCTCGCGCTACGACGACTGAGCGGCATTTCATATCCGGATTATTTGTAGACGTCTTTGGCCCAAGCGCGATTTTCACACACGACCATTCATAAAGGCATTTAGTGATGAAAAGAGCATTATTGTGATAGATATCAAACTTTAACTAAATGGCGGAACTAACGATACTAAGCTAACATTAGCACTGTAAAAAAATGGTGTAAACCACGGTTGCTCGTTTGGGAGCGTTTCATATTTACAATCATGTTGAATTTTTATTTTTGGGAACGTTGAATCTATTAAAAATCAAAAAGGTGTTCCTTACCTGTCGAGCAGCAATGTTGCTTTTTTGGCTACTCTGGCTGAGGTCCCTTGCGCATCCTCCTCCTTTTTTTTTTGCATCCTCCTCCTTTTGGCTCGAATGCAGACGTGCCGGTGACGAGTTCGAAACGCACCCTCAAGTGCACGTCAAATCCTAAGTAAAGCCTTCTTCTCATTGGCGGTTCTTTGTCCACAGATCACTTTACTAATGTTCAACTGTCAGGTTTATTCGGACAAATATGGCTAAAAATGCTTAACACACATTATTTAATTGTTTTCAACTGCAAACTCCCCCTTGAAAATATTTGCTTTGTTCTGAATGGAACATCTTCCGGTTATGGTGTGTGACTTAATATATTCGAAAGAACATGATTTATTACTCTACAAAATACCTAATGTACTGCAAATAAAATTCACTTTATTCAATAAAGCTAGTTTTGAGAGCTTGTTTAAGACTCAAGTCTACCATTGGAATGACGACAACTTTGCAAACCTTGGTCGCCCCGCCCACTGAGGCCAAGTACAGAAATCAGAAAGAATGAGCTGAACCAACAAATCTCACAACATTTTGTACAAATATTACCACCTTAGTTAAGGAAAAATTCTCCCAACACTTATGTTGCTTCATCGGTCTTAACAATAAGACAGACCATCACTTACATAGTTACACTGTAGTTTATTCATTCATACAAATTCAACGTAAATTGGTGGCTCACTTTGGAGAGAAGCAGGCCAAAGCACTTATACTGTCACCGAAGCGTTGCCATCATTAAAGCACAAAGAAAAAAGAAAAAGAAAAAAAACATTGAAAGTGTAATTGCACAGGTTGAAGTACGTTTAACGTACACTCGGTTTCCCTTTTAACACTGAACCATGGGCAAATGTTTGAACTAAAAGGCAGAGGGTACACATCTTCTGACACAGCCAGAATTGTTGATGGAATGTAGATTTTCAGTCAAGATTGCAACATGATTTCCTCCTATACTTTGAAATGCTTATATCAAATATTTGATTATTAGCATTGCAAAAAAAAAAAAAAAAAGAAAGAAAATAAACTACAGTACAATAAAGAAATAGTTTTGGAATGCATAACTATGGTAATCATAAGGCATATTTGGTTTGATGTCCACAGAGTGAGCTTGCCCTCAGACGGACGTCCCCTCCTTTAATTCCACATATTCTCCCTTGACAAGAGAAAGGGGCAAACTTGAGTCACACGAAGCACAGCGTCATCGCATGGACTATAGAAGTGTGAGCTCACCTGGACGTCTAGGTGTCCCTGCAGCGTTACCACCGTCTCTCGCTCTTTACTCAGCTGCTCCTGTGTGGCTTTGAGAAGTTGCTGGAGCTTGGTGGCGGCCTGTCCCAGGTCTTTGGACAACTTCTTCTCCTTCTCCAGACGTTCCTGTTGCAACAGCAGAGGCAAACTACTGATATAGTTGAAGTATAAAAATCAAATGCTCTCAAGGTTGTACAATTTTAAATTCAATCGGAATTTTCAGGACAAATGTGCCTCTAAAATCACACACATCTTCCAAGTTTGAACATCTACTAACACATGGCCGCAAAGAGCGCTAAAATTTTTTTTTTTTTTAATTGCTGCAATGACATCACACCAGGGCTCAACATACCAGATCATTTTATACCTGCAACACATTCGGAATTATTCACATTCTATTATGTTCCCCGTTCGCGAATGTTTGTCCAACTTAAAGTCGTTGTAAAGGTACGTCGCGTAGCACCTGAGTAAAATGCTCCTTTCGTCATTATAAACAGTTGAAAACCAGAGGTTTTAAATTGTGATTTTAAGCTTAAAATGCTTATCTGCTACCCCCTGCTGGCCGGTTCGGCTCATTACCACTCCTCAAAGACAATAGCGTCACTCTTCTTTCTGGACCCCTCCCAACCAAAAAAAGAAAAAACGTAAAAAGTACACAAGAACAACTTAAGTCGTTGTTGACATTTAATGAGGTAAAAAATTGTTACAGCCAATGGCAGCAGTGTGTCCGACTCGAGTTGAATTGTCCAACATGATACAGGGCAAAATTGATAGCATTGACTTTCTACTTGTCCACAAATACATTTGTTCACCTTGTTGCTATATTTCACAATATTATTCTTTTCATGATTCAATTTGGTCAAGCCAGTGATGCAACCGTCCACGACTCCAAACCAAAGCAGTTGCTGTGCGACATCAATGTACCTTTCAATGGCTAAATGGCAGAAGAAAAAAAAAAAAAAAAAAAACTTTGCTTTTTAAAGCAAACTGGGATGCTACAGACCAATTCAAAGGAACAATGCCTGGTGAATTGTCGGAAAGTGGATTATAACCACACCTTGAGCTGAGCAACATCTTCTGAGTCACCTTGCTGCGACTCGGCAGAATCCTTCAGAAGATCCAGTTGAGCTTGAAGTTCGGTGATGGTCGCCTGGGCCTACAAGTTGCCAAAATACACAGACGTTAGCAAAATGAAGTGCCCGCAAAAATAAAAATAGGAGCAACTAATTGAGTCCTTTTTTTTTTAATTGCACCAAATAAAAAATTATTATGAAAGCTGCATAGCTCGACTCTGGCTTCTACCTGCTGAAACTCTTCCGACAGCTTCTGTCTTGCAGTCTCCTCGCCTTGCAGCTTGTCACTTGTCTGATTCAACTGCGACAAAACCTGGAGACGCACAAAAACTTTCAATATGGGCATGTGTATGCGTCAGCAAACATTCTTGCGCCAAGTTAGCACCACACATTCGCACACAAACGCTGCTCCACCTGTAAGTTGTCTTTCGGGGAAAGGCTCAAGTCAAACCATGTTATTCATTTTTTAGACATTTGTACAAACAAGTGGAGAGGAACCTTGTATGCCATAAAAGAGGCAAGTGGTTAGTTATGAGTGCAAACTAAAACCAACTGACAAAAGTTAGCAGAAAGACTTGGAGTGTCAGAGCAGGACTAGACAGACTTGAAACAATACTTGTGTTTTGAAATACACACAAGCATTCAAAAGTTTGGGGTCACCAAGACTCGTTTTTTTTTTTCCATGAAAATACACACCATTCTACAGTTCTACACAAAGTTTGGGATATTTGTTTTTTGAGAAAAAAAAAAAATCAGGATGAAACTAAAATGCAGAACAACCTTTACAGGTCAGCTCAATTTCACCCTCTCTAAACTTTTAAAAGCATGTCTAACAGTTTAAGTCCGTTTATTTAAAACTTTACATTCTGAAACAAGGAGATGAACGGAAAATGTCCCAATGGGTTTAATTAATTTCCTGGTTCAATTAGAATTGGTATTTAATCAGTCCTCCTTATCATGCCTTTCACATTTTGATATCGTGAGACCAAAATGATTGGCGAGACTTCAAACCGGTTGTACTTTGACAGCAAAACGGCCACTAAGCTAAGAGTATCATCAGCAGGTAAAGCAAAAGTTCACCTGTAAAGTTCGTAGTGCATTTTAGGTCCAGCAACAGAAAAATTCCAAAAGCTGAATATCCCCATCCTCAGGCAAGTTTTGTAGACAATTGTGTGTTTTCATTATGAATCAAAACTTTTGAACAGACTACTTCAAATGTTGGCGACTCAATTAGAAAGATCCCAATTTTTGAAAGAAAATCACTCATCTAGAACAGACTACTTCTTAATTAATGTCGGTTCAACATCTGCTTTTCTTTCCGAAAGAAGGACATTCCAAAGTGACTCCAAACTATAAAATGGTAGTGTTTCATTTTTTTTTCCCAGAGTATTGCTGGCGGGAGTAACTGTCGTGTCCGCTCTGACAAGAAGTGCCCCAAGGGTGCCCTGTGCCGGCTGCACCCTGACCTGACTAGCTTGCGCCGCTGTGGGGCCGTTCTGTTCTCGCTGGCCGCTCAACGCGACTTGGCTCAGCTGCTCTCTGACCTGAAATGGGAAGTTGTCGCTTGTCACACATTAAGTTCACAGTATGTAGCATCCAACAGCGACGCCGCTTCTCTTACACATGAGAGACACTTGCGCAATCGATCGTTCGCATTAAGGAAGCGTTTCAAGAAGGGTGTGTTCATACTTGACAGGTGTGGCTCTCTTTTAAAAAAACAAAAACTGTGGAGTGAGTCAAGGGTAGATCAACTTTGTCCAGTGCCACTTGGGTGATTTTAAATTGGCACACTCAATTAAATGATAACTTTTAAACCTTTTCCCACATGGTCAGTCATATTTCCGTGAAATTGACAATATCTCACAAATGATGCCAGGGTATGTAAACTTAAGAAGACAACTGCGTCCTCTTTGTGACTTTTCTCCCGTTCAATATATGCAGAGGCTCATTAAAGGTCGGGAAACAACTCTGATACCATTTTCGAAGGCAGAAAACTGCGGGAAAAGGGCTCAGAATGCAAGCGTGAATGCCAAATGAACCAAAATGGACCACGTAGCCATTTTTCACTTTTATCAGAATCAGAGAACTAAATTATTTCAAATGTGAACACACCCTCAATGAACAAATGATTCCAGGTGAGAAAGTTGGAGTTGAGAAAGGAAGAAAAAAAAAAAACCTTAGCAAGCTCCTCCTTGTGCGCCTGGACCTCCTTGTGGGCCAAGTCCAGTTGGTTCTGACTGCCAGACAGCTGCAGTCTTAGCTGAACACGGAGCCACAAAACAATTTGTGTTGTCAAATGTGTGAGGACGTTTCACTCGAGAAGCTCTTTTGCGTGTTTCCCGAAACACTACCTGTTCCATTTCCTCGGCGAGGCCATGATTTTCTGACTGCTTCTCCAGCTGCGCTTCCAGAAGCATCATCTGTTCTTTCAGCTAGAAAGACACAAGTTGGTTCACGCAAGAAACTTCAAACATTCTTAGTCTGTAAACGGAAATTTGTAAGGTCAGGGGTGACGAACCAACCTGCTTTATACTTAGTTTTTCTGACTCCAGCTTGTGTACTTCCTCTAAAGCCTTGTGACAAAAGAGATGCAACATCTTTGAGAACTTTTTCAAAAGAAGATTTCAGCCAGGTCAATATCGCTTACCGCTTTGAGTTGCTCCTCTGTGCTCATCATTTTTGACTTCCATACCAACTCCTCCTCCTCCACACTCTTCTGCAGATGTTTCAGCATTCCTTCCTGCAGCGGAAGAGGCAAAATGAGACAAAACCCGTCAGCCTGCAACGACAAACCCACTTGCTTCACTTTGCAGACATTTGGCTGATCATTCCTTTACCGTTTCAGCTAAAACTGTCCTGTACTGTTCACATTCTGCTTGCAGGGTCGTGTGGTTCTCCTCCGCCTCCTTCAGCTTTTCAAACAACTCCTGAAACAAATTCACTTGTGAAATTTGCAATCATGTCCAACCTCTATGTGAAAAGATTTTTGCCTTACAGGCGATTCTTGACTTGATTGGGAATGTTGGCTCTGCTGTCTCAGAACATCCTCAGCTTTCGTTGTAAAACCATGTAACCAATTTGCCTAAGGTTCACGGGAAAAAAAAGCAGACATAAGCGGGCTTTTAAGGAAACATTGCAATCCAAATTATAAACACAGTCGGTAAAAGGCGTCAGGGCCAGTTTCCAAACCTGTTCTGTTTCGAGGGGTACAAGTGGGAAGAGTTTTTGGAGAGATTCTTTGGCTTCACTTTGAAAAGCTTTTAGCTGGATCATTTCAGCCTGAAAATGACAACACCGTCAGCAAAGCAAGAGGAATGCGACGTGTCCTCAATGAGAAAAGTTCCAGACATGCTCACTTCATTTTGCTTCGACTGCTTCAGCTGCTCTTGTAGTGACGTGACGACGGCCTCCTTCTCTGTCAGACTAAACACAACCAGAAAAGATAAACTTCAATCTCAGACCGCAGTTTTTTCCTTTTTCAATGCTGCCTGCATTTACCTGCGCTTTATTTGTTCGACAGAGACGTCCTCACTAACAAGACAAAGATTGTGTCAAAACTAAATCGGACCGTAAACGAGAGTGCCAAGTCACCGTGTAACGTACCTCTTTTGTCGCTGCTCCAGCTCAGAAATGGCGCTCTCCTGCAAGAATGAACAGATTGCGATTCGCTGGGCCAGTCACAAGTCACAGATAGTTTTGTCGTGTAAATGACACTTTTTTTTAATTCTGTGGCTGTTGCTCCCTGCTTCTGGAGACGCGACGGCGGCGGCGCCAGTGCCCCTTCAAATGGTGGCCGTGCTGGGAGCCGACCAGTATTGTTGTTAACATTATTGTTGGTGATACTAATTCGCCTGCTGTTCCCCAGTGTTCCTCTTGCCCCCTTTTTAGCCCGTTTTATTCCCTCTCTATCTCCCCTCCCCATCACAACTCAACCAACCAAGGCAGACTGCTGTTGTGAACTTACGTTATAGAAATTAAACATTGAAAGTTGACGTATTTCTAACACTTACCGCTGCCGCCTCCTTTATCTGGAATTGCTTCAGTTCCTCCTGTAGTGTGTTCAACTGGTCATCCCTCGCCTGCAAACTGCACACGGCATGTACAGTTCGATTCAGATGTATTAGGACAATGTTTCAAAATATTAAAAATAAATTTAGGATGATAAAGTATTAGCCAGAATGTCATTTAGTGTAAATACTGAAAAACAGGTATGATGGAAAAATTTAAAAATTATGACAACTGATTTATTTGTATACAAATATTTGAGTCCCTGGAAGTGTGACAACAAACAAAACAGGTGAATCTTTTGTGAATGGCCTAGTCCTGAAAATCTGTATGCACACATTCTGGACTTTTGTGTTAAATAAGACAGCAGAGGCCTTGCACATCTGCATCATTTTCGTTCTGGACGCAGTGTGGTGAACATCTGCTCTTGCAGCGTCTTCAGAAGTCTCCAATGACAAAGTCAAGTTATTTGCGCCCCATTTTATTTTTTTTATGATTTTTTTTTTTTTACTGTCACACAATAAGCGGCTCAGAAAAGTTGCTCAAGATGACGACAATTGCCAAGTTGGCAACAATACTGAGCAGACTCACTTCGTTGCATTTAGTCACGAAAATGACACATTTGAAACAGAGTGTGATGCAAATATTATTCATCGTTCAAAACTTTTTTGAACCAAAGAATGTCATGAAATTCATCGAGTGACCTGCAAACTATTTTGAACTGTGAAAAAGTATATATGTCTCCTTTAAAGCTGAAAATTGAAACTTTGGCCTCAAAGCCTGTTTTATTTCAGCGCCATTGTGGTGTTGTTTAAAAGGCAAAAACAACAAAACTCTGGCATTGACAAAATAGTTCTGATCCAACTAAATATATTTTAAAACATAAAACACGTACCTGAGCTTTAATTGTTGCAATTCCTCTGCATTTATCTGCACAGTAAAATACAAATGAAATGTTAAATGGGATAGGTGGTCAATAATCAGAAAAGCCACGTTGACAAACCAAAAATTCACCTGTTCAGGAGCTTGTTCGTTTTTACTCTGACTGGCCTCCAGCAAAGTGTTGATGGATGCCAACTGTTGTATGAGCTGTTGCTTCTCAACCTGTGTTCCCTCCAGCTGAGCGGTGAGCGCGTTGACCTGAGCCGCGCCCTCCTTGTTCTGAGCCTCAAGATTTCTCATTCGCACCTGAAACTCTACAAGGAGGATCAGCAATGTCAGTACAGGTCACGCAAATGGCAATTATGTTCTAAGATGCGTACATTGCTTAAAAAAAAACAAAAAAATAAGAAGTGCTCCGTTGGTGTGATTCTTTCCTGACCTGAGAGTGCGCTGGTGTCCTGCTGGGCCTTCTTCAAAGATTCCTGCATGTTGTTTTTTGCAGTTTGCGTAGTTCTCAGCTCCTCACAGACCTCTTCCAATTTCCTCTGCAACCCTTGCTGGCTCTCTGCATGTTTGGCCTGACAAGGTCAAAAACAATTTGCCCAGGTCAAATATCAGGAGGGAGCAAAGACTAAGTACATAATCTTTTCTGATGTCAAATTCCAACCACACAAGCATTTGAATGATGAAATGAAAGCAAATGTTACTTCTGCAAATACTTTAATTTCTAATTGCTCAGGATTTTTTTTTTTTTTAATGTTACAGATGTTTATAAGTAGATCGGGCTTATTAACATTTCAAGACATTATAAACTTTGGAAAAAAAAAAGTAAACTTTGCATTTCAAATCAAAACAAAATGTAATACATTTAAATAGAAATGGTCTAGAAAAGAGATCCACCGACACATTGTGGCTGTCAAGACTTTAAACTAAAATAGGTTGAGTTAATGATTAAAGGAACAAAACAGCTGACTTCCAGGAAGGCCCGTCTCACTTGCTCCACATACTATAAACAGAAAGCGTTAGAGGACGAGAGGATCAAGATGCAAAGTAACCGCTCACTGCATTCTATTTGTGTTTTACATTTTTCTTGAGGCGCAACTGGCTGGAGAAGAGGGACGCTTAGACACGCACAAATTGTTGCATTTTTGTGAGCTTGCGTACCAACTCAGTCTGTGATGTCAGAGTAATTAACTTCCCATAATAATAAGCAAAGTCTAGGCCTGTTGAAAGTCAACCAAGTGTACCGATCCAGATGTTGAACAACAAATTCAATAGTTAATGATCTAACCTGCAGCAATGAGAGCTGCTTCTCCGTGGCAGAGACCTTCGCCTCCAACCCTTTCCTCACATGTTCATCAGTGTGCAGAATTTCAGTCTTTTCGCCAAGTTCCTTGGTTAGCTTTGTGCATTCCTGACGCAGTTTGGCTAGCTCCGCATTTTGTCTGGGGACAAAATAAAGTCAGAAAAGAGAATTTTCAGACAAGATGAATTATTAAAAACATGTCACCAAGATGTGTCGACAAAGCAATCCATGTGAACCTGATTTAAGGAACACTTACTTGCTCTCAGCCTGACTGGTCGCTTGGTTGAGAGCATCACGGAGAATCGAGTTCTCCTGCTGGAGACGGGCCAGCTGGGCATTGGGACCCTTTTCTATTTGGTCTTGCAGACTGACAATCTAACAGAGAGTGTCACATTTTTGTTTGTAATGCGTCAGGTGTTGTGTGGGAATGGATTATTTGCAAAACTACTCAACAGAAGATAGTAATGTGAATTGCGGGCTAAAATGGAGCAATCCCGATTCGACACCGAAGGAATTACCTTGGCATTGAGCTTCTGGGTTTGTGCTACATGGTCCTGGTAGCTGGCCTGCATGCGAGCTTGCAAAGCAATCATTTCCTGCTCCCTCTTGCTCAGCTGGGAGCTCAGCCTAGTCTCAACACTGGCCACCTTGGACTTCTCAGCAGCCAGCTCCTAATTAGCACAGAAAGAGTTGCAAGCACTGTCTGGTGTCTAAATGAGCACAGGGTCATACGGCCTTCTTTCAATTTTAGGATCATCTCCATTGGGATTATGTGGCAACGACTGTCTTTTGGGCTTGATAATATCAAACACTTTGTAAACAAATTGTTATGAATTTAATGAAAGGCATTTTGCAATGCAACAGCTCAGATTTTTAACAATAAAGCAAAATGTGCATAAAAAAATTTATTAAGGATAATAAAGTCATTCTAAAGTACACGTGACAGACGTCTATTGCTAAATTTAAATACAGATTGTATTCAATTGTATGCTGCGGCCAACTATGGTGTGATTTATTTAGTCAGCATTACCGTTCCTCTAGTGCCACCTAGAGGAAAAAATAAAGACTTCAGCAAGTTCTCATGTATTAGTCCCAAAAAGTGCTATGCACTGTTAAAAAACAGAAAAATCTCTTTTAGTTGAAAAAAACATCAATACCAAATGTGTTGATATGATTTGCATTTGTGACAGCTGGATTTAATATTCCATATGATATATACCGGCATTTTGAAGTGAGAAAGAGACACGCTAACCTTGGTGATTTCTCTCAGCCGGTTCTTTGCTGCAGAGGAGTCCTCTTGTTGTGCCCCGAGCTGTTTCTCCTTCTCCTCCAATTGTTTCTTGAGCGTGGCCACCGGGTCTCCTTTCTGAGTGGCCTGCAAATGCACAAGAAGCACACTAACACTTGGATTCCTCAGTGCAAGCCAAGCGAGCACAGAGTACACAATGTCTCGTTCCATACCATGTGCCAGGTGTCCTGGATGATGCCAGCTTTCTCCGACAACATCTCAATGAGCCTGTGAGCTTCTCTCTCACTGAACACCATGCTGCGAACCGTGGACACCAAAGTCTTGTAGGGTAGATACAGTGGAGTGTCAGCAGAATTTACGGCTTCCACTGAAGAGGAGAAAACAAAAATGCCCAGTTCAAACACCAAAGTAAAACAGTGGCAGACCCGAGAACACGTTCACAGCCAAAGTTGGCAGTTTGAGGGAATCTTCAGATTGTCTCAAGTCGCTACTACTTTGGTTCAAGGTGAAATGAAGTGTGTAGCTAAGGGTCATGAGTTAACAAAAAAAGAATAAAATAAAACTGAATAAACATTTTAGATCATCACATTAAAAAAAATGAAAACTAACTGAAAGTGATGCTTTCAACGGGATGGGAAAAAGAACTGCTTGTCATCCTCAACTTACCACTCTCAGATTTTTTCTTGGAGGCCTTCTTCTTGGGCTCCTGGGCTTTTGGTGCACTCGAACCCACTGGAGGCACGGCCATGATGGGAACAGCTTTAGTGACAGCTTCAAGAAGAGGGGCAGACTTGGTGGGCACTGCTGAAGACTTGGTTGGAGCAGCGGCAGACTTGGATACGGCTGAGGCAGACTTGCTTGAGGCGGGGGCGGACTTGATAGAGTCTGTCGTGGGTTTGGTGGAGGTGGGGGTGGCGGCCTTGTCCTTGGCCGGGGCGGACTTGTCCTTGGCCGACTTGTCCTGGGGTGAGACGGACTTGTCCTTGTCCTTGCCGGACTTGTCCTTGGCTGACTTGTCCTGGGCCGGGGCAGACTTGTCCTTGGCCGGGGCAGACTTGTCCTTGGCCGGGGCAGACTTGTCCTTGGCCGACTTGTCCTGGGGTGGAGCAGACTTGTCCTTGGCGGACTTGTCCTTGGTGGATTTGTCCGTGGCGGACTTGTCCTTGGACGGTGCGGACTTGTCCTTGGCCGCTTTGTCCTGGGGAGGGACAGACTTGTCTTTGTCCTTGGCGGACTTGACCTTGGCTGACTTGTCCTTGGCTGACTTGTCCGGGGGTGGGGCGGACTTGTCCTTGGCGGACTTGTCCTTGGCGGATTTGTCCGTGGCCGGGGTGGACTTGTCCTTGGCCGACTTGTCCGGGGGTGGAGCAGACTTGTCCTTGGCGGACTTGTCCTTGGTGGATTTGTCCGTGGCCGGGGTGGACTTGTCCTTGGCCGACTTGTCCGGGGGTGGGGCAGACTTGTCCTTGGCGGACTTGTCCTTGGTGGATTTGTCCGTGACCGGGGTGGACTTGTCCTTGGCCGACTTGTCCGGGAGTGGGGCGGACTTGTTCTTGGCGGACTTGTCCTTGGTGGATTTGTCCGTGGCCGGGGGAAACTTGTCCTTGGCTGACTTGTCCTGCGGCGGGGCAGACTTGTCCTTATCCTTTGCGGACTTGTCCTTGGTGGACTTGTCCTTGGCCGGGGCGGAATTGTCTTTGGCCGACTTGTCTTGGGGTGGGGCAGACTTGTCCTTGCCCTTGGCCGGGGCGGACTTAGGTGAGGCGGTGGCAGACTTGGGTGAGGTTTGGGCGGACTTGCCTGTGGCAGGGACGGACTTAGCTGAGAGAGGGGCAGAGTTATCAGAGGCAGGAGCAGATTTAGTAGAGGATGGACCTGATTTAGCCGACACAGGAGCAGACTTAGAAGTAGATTTGCTTGATGAAGCAGAGGAAGCCGTGGCAGGAGCAGAAGTTGGGGAGACTACTTTGGTTGGGGCAGAGGCAGCCGCTTTTTTGGCCTTGGCTGATTTTGTGGCTGGGATTGAAGCAGAAACTGGTGAGGGTTTGCCTTGTGCAGGGGCAACTGCAAGTGGAGGCTGAGTAGAGGTTGGTTCAATCTTGGCCGACTTCTTCTTCTTTTTGTCCTTCGGCAAAGGTACAGGCGAGGACTCAGCAGGAGTTGGACTATGTTTGACAGCTTTGGGCTGTGGCTGTGCTGGTGCAGAGGTTGCTTTCGGCTTTGCATTGGAGATGGCTTGAGAGGCACGAATAGTAGCCACAATTGGTGCGGCAAGAGGTTTAGCGACCAGATCAGCTTCATTTGTTTTTTCAGCTTCTGGGATCACTCCATTGGGCTTTTCTTCCTTCTTCTTTCCACGGTTTTTCTTGTCAGCCGTTTTGTCCTTTTTCTTTTTTTCTGTGCGACCTGACTGTGTCTTCCCCAACTCATTCCGCTGCTTTGCCAGTGCCTCTTCATAAGAGGTCTCCTTCATAGAGAAGGTAGAGACAAGAGCAATCCCAACTGCAGAGATCACCATGAATCCACCAAAAACCATGATACCAAGGGTTTGGGGGTCATAGATATCCATTGTTCAATTTTAGTTCACCTAAAAAGAGAGAGACAGATTTGTTTTAAATGGATTTGTGGAACAAAAAATGAATACGGGGGGCTCCTGGTTTGGGACAGACTTAAGACATTTTGAGGGTATGCATACACATTTGTCTTTAAGAGGCACAAAGTGCACTCAGTTACCACTGTACTTAATGTTTTTTTTTTCCCATTTTAGTGCTTTACATTTACGGCTGAGAATTTACGTAGGAATTGAGGCTACGTTGTCAATTTTGGGAAAAACTGTTGTTTACTGAAGATCCCCTTGTCAAGTGGCTGCAATAGTTTCAAAGTGACCAACATGAGCCAGCAGTTGAACTTCAATGGACATGTGGATGAGTAAGTGTAGAAAATGAAGGCAGACGTTCTAGAGACAGTGAACTTTTGGCCTTAGGCAGGACTGCTAACTTCAGCCCTAACCAAAGCTGACTCCAACAGTTGCTTTTTTCATGGTACTACTTGTCCTCCTCCCACAGTTCACAAACATGCATGTTTGGTACAATGAAGACTCGTGAGCGTCTGTGGGTGTTGTCCCTCCCTTGCAATTTTCTGTACACCAGTTCAGGGTGTACAACGTCTACCGCAACAAAGCCAAAATGGGATATGCTCCAGCTCACCCGCAACCCTATTGAATACAAGCGTTATAGAAAACAGGTGGATCCATTTTACAGATTATTATTATTACATGTGCATGGGGATCAAGCATGTTGAAATGTTACTTAAAATAAGATTTACAGTTAATAATGTTTTTGCAACAGTGGCGGTGGAGTAGATTATTTCCACTGTTTCTCAAGCGAAAATTGTGCTTCACTTTTGCTTTTGCTGTACTTTTATGCATTTAGTTATTTATTTATTTATAACACTTTCCCTTGAATTCCCCCAAATTCTATGTAAATTGTGGTTTAATACAAGGAATCAAAAAATCAACAATTTTCCTGTGAAAAAAATAAAATGATTGGGGTTTTTTAAAGTTTGCCGGCCAACCTACTGATTGAGAATGTGTTCCACATAAGCCTTCATACCTCTAACTGCCTCAAGATGTCTCTGTTCTGCACTTTCAAAAACTCGAGCCTCGAGGCTACAAAAACCAGCAATCACCCAACCCCCCAAATATGTGGTCAAATTAAATTGGATTTAGGCATTTTCTTAATCTTTATCAGCTATGATACACTAGATATGGAATGTGCTAAACGTGATGTATTTGATACAGTAATAGCCCCAAGTGTGTGACATTAACTCAGTCTCTCAATTCTTCTCTATTACAGCCAGCCTCAAGAAGAAAATATTTTGCACCCCTCAACTCTCCAGCTTGACAAAAATAGTAATACTTGTCTATAAAATTGTTTGAAGTACACACATGTATAACAATGTATTCTTACTAAATTAAAGAAAACCAAAAAGAAATATGAACTCATAAACATTAACTTTAGTAACATGGTTTTTAAGTCTGTCTTTAAAAAAAAAATGAAGTGCATCAATCTGCCGGAAATTAAAAATAAATAAATGAACGCCACTGCCACCTACTGTGATGGATATGCATTTACACTTTATTAGAGTATGGCAAAAAAATAATTATATGTGGTAATCCATGTGGTAACACGCCCACTGAGACACACGCAGACGAGGGGCCGCCCCACAATTTGAAATCAGAAATCCCTTTATTGTCATTGTACTCAAGTGTGCAACGAGATTAGAGAGCTCCCCTCTCCAGTGCAATACAACAATAATTCAGATAAATATATAAATTAGATAAATAAGAGAATAGTTAGTGCAATTTGAGGAGTGCATTAAACTGCTTTGATTTATAGCTTGAATTCATTCCATACATGTGATTTATTTTTATTTATTTAAAAAAAAACATGCATCCGTTTTATATTTGTATGGTATTCATCAAATCAAGACTATATTGTGTGCTCACAGAGTCCAGAGGCTCTTTTCGGACCAAGGAAAAAGTGGCAGAGAGGGAAGAGTTTATACAAGCTCTCAGAATGTCACGTCACACATCAGGACATCTGTGCTCACACTCTTCTGATGACTGTACCTTTCAGAGTGCCCTTTTCTTGCAGATTTGCACTCTTTTGAAGAAAGACGCCAATGTAATAATCCCAAAGAAATGCATTACACAGATTAAGAACATTCACTCTTGGATTTAACGATTATACAACAGAAAGATTAGATGACCCCAACCCCCTCACACAAATTAGTACTTCGATAGTTGATTTACTGTATTAAGTGAAAAATATGCGCAATGGAAAATAACGATACTAACTTTAAAACACGCAGTTAAAAGTCTACGTCGAGTGAAGTCAATACGTGTACATTGCACAGCAGCCGACACTTTCACACGGGCGCGCGCATACGTACACGAACTCACACGCCCACCCCCCCCCCCCCCCCCCCCGACACACACACAAATAGATTGATACAGAATTATACCTTTATTGCATTTTTAACATAATTCTATGCATTCACAACGCGGACCAAACTTCCGCACATCCATCTGCTGTAGGCGATTAAACTACTGTACTGCCTCAACTAATATTACAAAACTAGGACGCATAAAAATAACAACCACTAGCTGTCAAACAGCCGCATAAGCAAATGTGGTGTGTGATTGTGAAATTGTCCGTGTGTTCGATGCATTTAATCGCTCATTTTCACGGTAGCATCTTAGCTAACAGTGGGAATCAATGAACTTGGCTAGCGTCGTGAACTTTTTAGAATGACGTGTCAAGACAACTGCAGCCAAAACGTTTTTATAACATGTGCCGACGAGAAACAAATTACGCGAAACAACTTCATGGAAGTTTATGTGTTCAAGTAGGTAGATTTGGTTTTAGCAGGAGGTAGCTTGCCAAGCTAGTTATCTCTTTGGCTTTATGAATGTGAAAATTCCTATTCCCACACTTACCTCGCTATAGATGAGATTGTCTGCTTGGCTCAAAGAAAAATTGTGGGATTGGCGAGATCTTTCAATTGAAAACCTAACAATTGCGATGTGAGGTTCCTCGGTATTTGCAGCAGTTCAGCCTGGATGCTTTTTCCCAGATATCTTCCCCTCCTAACTCCGCCGGGCAATCGCTGGATTACTGTGAAGTCGTGGCACTTCTAGCTGGCTAGACGTGCTGGCCCGGTGCCCCAGATAGCTAGCGTTAATCCAGGGAAACTCTGATTGGCTGCGATGCATTCACACAGGAAATAAGAACTCTGGGAGTTGGAGTTTTCAGTACACTTGCCTTATGAAATGGCTCACGCTCGAGTGTTTTTTCTCTTTTTTTGTATTTGAACAAGTTATATGTTTGGGTAGCCTAAATATTTGTGTGCAGACTTTTTTTTTTAAATGGGCCTAACTGATTTTACCTTTTGAACCGTTAGAGCTGAGATTTGTTTTAATAACTGGTAACACCATGTAATGTGGTATTTGTGCTACTCTGTCATTAAGAGACAGAATGTCTGAATTAATTAATGGCACATCAGCACATATCAGTGAACCCTTTGGTGATCTGATCCGTTAGCTTCGACGGTACCTGTAGGAGATCCCTGCTTTACGACAGTGCATAAATATCAATACTCAGTTATATGACAGTAGCTGCAACAGTTTCCATGACCAGAGAACAAATTGCTGACATCAACATGGTGGATTGAGTGGCCCATGGAGGCAGTGGGGCTATGCTATGTTATTGGCAGGTGTTATGCTATGGACACGCAGGTGCATTTTATTTATTTCATGTGACATTACCTCAGCAAAGAAAATTTAAAGACAGATTTTTAAATATGAGGAATGGCCCTTTTCTGGATGTTGAAAAAGTCTTCCATTTTTTAGCTCAACTCATGAAAAATGCTGTTGACATATTTTGTTCGGTGTAAATCACTTGTAATTCAAAACTGCAATTCTTTGGAAATCCTTCAAATACGTGAGTTTTGAATTTTGCTTTAAGCTCGCACTGCTCATGTTGCTCAAGAGTTCCTCATGTAGGTTGCCCTTTAATCAATCGGCTAATAAATTTAAAGTCATAATGTAGAAATACAAATATTACGCAATGAGAGTAAATGTTTGCCTTGTTAACAATCATTCAAAAAGTGAGTGGTTTTGTCGTGTTTAAGAGCAAATGGCAGGCTGGGCAGGGCACACTGACCTTGGGAAAGGTCAAGTATTGATTTTAGACAACGTATTATTTCAGTCATGGCATACCTTGTACTTCAGAGACCATTATTGCATCGGGGCTTTGTGAAATATCAAATTTCAACTGAAGTCCACCAGGAAGAGCAGTTTTGTTTGGATGATAAGGCCGTTCCTGTCGTGTCAGCCATTCGTATCTAGTTCTATACGACCTGACTGCATTTGAAGCTATGGTAAGCGTTTATCTCGAAGGCCATGGGATAAGAAGCAGGTGTTTTTAGGAATATTGTACTACGATGTTTCAACCTCTACCAACAAAGTTTTTAGACAAAACCAATTGCAATTCATTTCACAACTGTTTTGCTATAAACGTGTACATAATCTATCGCAAACGTTTACGAGCATGTGGGTTGGTAAAAATATTTTAAAAGGTTGTTAAAACTTGGGACAGGTCTGGAATTTCAAAGAGAGGTACACATCACCCCCCACCCCCCCCGCCCCCACCAAGCTATTGCAATGTCATGTCCGGGTGACTCTTGGACGGTTAGCCAATGAGCCTCCCACTATTATGAGGTGTGTCAGCATGTGAGTGCGCCTTTCTTGTACCTTGAGTGCCAACTGCTCAGCGCTTGCAAGCTTCCATAAAAATCGATTGTCTATTGACTTACTATGCAGATGTGCTAATCTTTTCTTTTTTTTTTTTATCTCTGACATAATCACATTTCCGTGTTCGGCCATCAGGTGAGAATGTTTGTCCAGTCTAGCTGTAAAACATAGGCAGATTATGTAAATTAGAGATCTTGTGATGTCACAATTAGGCAAAAGTCAGAAAAACTGCTTGCTCACAGTTTCAGAAATAGGCAGTACATTCAAGATTTACTTTATCATGTGATTTCACACTTGATGGTCGAGTAGCGATTTCTTTTTTGTCTTTTTTACAGGCAGTTAAAAAAAGTTAATTTACCATAATATGTCCTCTTTTTACTTGCAAATATAGCATGTGATCATATGATTATCCGGACACAGGAGAAAACACGAGGAGTTCTGGTCTTTGGACCGGACTCCCCAGGTTATTTGTTTAGTCTAATTGCAGTTGCCAAACTTATCGATTTGCACTGATGAGTTGCATTGGTGCAACATCGCATTTCAGCCAATCACAAATTCAAGTTACCTGCAGGTCACGATGACTGCAGTACAGCTGGACTCTATGGATGTAAATTCTACTTATTTAAAAGGCTAATTTTCCCTCTTCAGGGTTCATCTTAAGGCAGGTGCATAACCAAGTGTAAAGTGATGGATTATTTACACTTGACGACTGTACTTTGCTAAATACGTTTCATTTCAATGACATGTGATCCGTTTACAGAATTTGACATCGGACCCATTTTGGGAAAGTAGGTTTTATTCAGTATTGTTACAAATTTATAAAATGCTAATGTTGAGTAAGAAAAGTAACAAGGAAATTACACTGTTGTAATCAGAAATACATTCTTTTAGAAAACTATTTTAAACACACCACTGTGCTCGGTGAAATTTCTCTCATCGTATGTGTGCATCATTTTTTCTTAATTGCGTAGATGCCTGGGAGCCGACCGCAATACACGAGAACCATTTAGGCAACAGGAGATTCAGGGCAGAAGGAGGTTAAACATCAATTAGATTGGAAAGGGAAGAAATGAAGGACAGTCATCAGGCGGTATGGAGCAGGTGATGGAAAAATACCTGGACTCGAGGTAGTATGAGCGCCTTGTGCAAACAAAATAACGTAAACAGAGAGTCAACAATTCAAGTTTGCTCTAACACATAATTTGCTTTTGCACAGATAATTGAACGCTGATACTTTCAAATTGTATGCAAATGTAATTTCAAACTAAAAATGATGCTGTTTGGCATTTGTCGCTGGAGCATCGTGTGAATCAGGTGTGACGCTCTATACCAGACGCTAATGGAAAAAAGACAAGAATGAGAGTAACGACGGGAAGAGAAAATTGTTTGAAGTGTTGTAAAGCAGAATCTCAAGCGTAGAGCCTGCAATGGATGTCAAAGTCAACTCACGAGGTAAAGAAGAAATGTAGTGCCGAAAAGTACAAAAAAAACAAAATCTGGGCCTTCTATTGTGTGCGTAGTTATGAAAATGAGACGTTACAGAAAGACAAAACAAAAGATAGACCTTAACGACGGAGTCGATAATTATGGGTTGGACTTCCCCGTAGCTCGGGAAGTATGCTTGTGGACTGAGTAAATAAGAATGCTGTGCTAACAAAGCTGTTGGTGAAGAAGCACCAGTTAGGTGAGTGGAAGCAATAATGCAGCTTGAATTGTTGCCGATGTGAGACGTAAGGAACGTCAGGATTTCATTGGCTGTGACTTGACAGCAGGAAGTCAACAATGCTTTTAACACCGTCAGTTGTTCTTGAGCAGCTCAATGCACCCCTGCAATAGTGTGACGTTGTTCTGCGGAAGATGGAATATAATAATAAATCATCCATAGTTGACAACACTACTTCTATTTCCTTCATGAGGTGTTATTTTACATTTCTTAACATCAACAGGCACTTCCACAGGCCATTAGGTCTTCGGTCATTTTATAATACTCCTTTGTGGGGCTGAAGCTAGGACATTTTCCTTGAATTTATATCTTAAAGTAGTCTTTCAATGTCATTATGGGGTGTTTTGGGTAGAACCTCTGAATTGAAGTCCAAAAGTAAGCCGAGTAAAAGTTCAAGTCTTAAACAGCGGAAATTCCCTCCAAAGAGACATAACTGTTTAGGAACATTTAAAGCCGATAAACAAAGCGACAAAGGTTCCAAAGGAAGATGAACGATCGCCATCTCACATTACTCACCTTGGCATGTTTAATCTCCAGTTCGGCCATCTCGATGAGATTCTTTCGAAATGCCACAACTCGCCTGCCCTTGAAACTGGTGAGCTCTGGGAGAAACAAAATGTGCCCATTGAGATATAACACACAGAAAAATAGCTATACATTTACACTTCACCAACTAAATAAAAAAAAATAAAACTTTCAAAGATAATAATGCACACTTCTGCCATATGAGAAGTGCTCATTTCATAAATTGTCAAATATTAATGTTGTTGTTAACTGTGCGTCATGCTGACTATTTTGGTTATCTTATCTAGCTCAGACGTTTCAAGGTGTACACATCCGTCTCATTAATTATATTTTCAGTGTACATACAAATGCAATCGTTTAATTGCTTGATTCCATATGGACGCACAAACCTTTCTTCCCAGACTCTGAAAGCTTGTCGAATTTCTGTAGACACTGCTGCTGGTATTCCTCAGCCTGAGGAATGTCCTTACTTTTCAGTCGAGCCTTATCCAAAGCCTTGTTTGAGTTCTCATAGTCGACTAACGCGCGAGCTCGTCGGTAGAGAAGGTCCTAAGAGATGTGAAAGAGAAGAATGAATGTAAGAAAATGACATTTTGAATCTCTAACTCAGGACTTGATCAACTTTTCAACATTTTATGACCAAGTTGTGTTCTTGGGTAAACGACGATCATGAGTCCGAACAAGCCGTAGTCAATCAATAAACTAAACTATAGCGCTGTATTAAAGCTAAATAAGTTATTTCTTTCGTTAACGAGATAATGTTGGGTAACATCTAGATGCTGGCAGCTCTGATTAAAAAAAATGTATACAAAATCATGTTACTCAGCAGTTACAAAATACTTTGATATTTTCTTTCATTGAATACTTACTCAAGTAGTTATGTGGAGCAATGTATTTTTTACCTTAGTGAAGTCAAATTTACTAGACTGAAGTCACATCATCCAAAAGTAACAGTACTTGACTGCAATCGTCGGCTACTCGACCCGCCTCAGCTGATGGGACGGACTCACCTTTGCCGCCTGGATATCTCGCATGTAATATCTTAGCAACTCGGTGAGCTTGAGCTCCTGATCAGATGCTACTCTTCCCTCCACTTTCTGAGGGGGAACAAAAAAAAAACAAAAGAATTAGCAACACCATTCTGAAAATCATACTGATGAACTAACATCCCCAAAGACATCTGTTACCGTTGACGGATACTCACCCTGAGCTTCTCAAAGAGATCCGAGAGCTTCTCCATGTGCCTTAAAAGAAATAAAAATAAACAATATAAAAATGAAATGTACATGGATTTCGTCCCACAGCAGAATACAGCCACCAACATGATCATCATTTACTGTCCTTTTCGGACTGCAAGTCGTTTGTTATTTCATAATTTGGAAGCTTCTGAAACTTAGGCTACGTTTCGACTGCTGCTATCTTCATGTTTATGTCAGATTCCTAGGTGAAATCCGATTTTTTTGTGCGAATGTACTCATTACTTAGTCATTGCGAGCTCTGTCTGTCTGCGGTGTGAACCAAATGTGTCCCGAATGTGACCCATAAGCGCAGAAGAAGAGAGTGTTTACGCAAGTAAATACGGTCCAGCGTGTAGGGGCTCATCTTCTTAGCAATTCATAGCCACAGAGGAGCTGTGAGGGAGGAGGTAGAAATATTTTGCGGCAATCAATCAAAATATCGTCCCGTCAGTCAGGGTCAACTTGTTAACGTAAAATTTCTCAGTCATGGAGAGCGAGCTTACTTACACTCATTCAAATTATCGTTTTTCACGTCCATTCTGATGTAAGCAATGCTGTTGAAATATGCTAACCGGCATTTTCAAATACGTGCCTTAGTTGCTTTTGTCTCTTGCAAAGCCGCCCCCATAAATCACGTCACATTGTTTACAAACTGTGAAGCGTCCTATACTCTGAAGGCACTTCTAGTCGGGAAAATATGACGATTAAATGTAGAACTCACTTCCTATTTGCTGTGCTATCTTCAGCAGAAAGTCCAGATAGCGTGGCCGAGATGTGAATGTAATCATCGGCGATATCTGAAACAACACAAAGAAGCAAAAGCAATGAATACAAAAAAAAAAACAACAAGTGGGGATGCACAGATAGCATTTTTCCAGATGAAGTAGATGAGATTTGAGTACTCGCCAATACAATGACTGATATTTGATACTTATTACATTTTGAGTTGCAAGTTACTCAACTAACGGCAGCGCGACCAAATGAAAACTTGATTCATAATTATCCTTTTGCAATTTCTCCGTTCAGGTCCGTATGCGTTTCACTTGCTTGTCCTAATTTTGAGATAACAGTCACAGGTGAGCCACGCGGAGATGAGGAGGCGACGTGTCGGCCGAGTCACACTCGCAGTTTGCCGCCAGTCATCCGTGTTTACTTGAAAGTATCTTCACACATTTTCGTGGATCTCAACTGAAACGCAAACGTCAGGACGGTGAATCGCTATTGCTGTCGTTGGATCGGAATAGTTTTGCGGGTACAGATAGGAGAACTGGCGCTTATCTGTGTGTCCCCAACGACATGATAGCCTGAGTCATGCAAGCGATGCAGACCCGACCGACTCAAGTTCATATTCAATACTTTTGTGCGTGCGGGTAATCTTCTCTGCTTTGGCAGTGGAATCTTTAATCTTGCTGTAATAGTCCAGAAGGAACGTCTTCTCCTGCTCAAAGAAGTCATCAACTTCCTGTGGGGGAAATAAGAAATGAGACAAAAGGTGGTTTGGAGATTTTGCCTGCAAAGAGTCAGGATGATCACCAAAATGTATCACCTTTATTCCGGAGATAAGGACCTCATCAGCTGACTTCACCATGTTCTTGAAGAATCCTCCAAACATCTCCTTGGCATTCTTTCGTCTGACGCTGAGCTAAAATTTGAAAATACAAATTGTAAATGCGTTGAATTTTTAGAGATGATCAACGTACAAAATGAAAGACAACACAACATATGGAAAAGATACTCCACTAATTGATGTATAAAGTGTCGTTCGGTAAACCACCACTGACAGAAAATTAGTTCAAAGATACTGTATGTGCTGATCACAGCAGGATGGAAGCCATGAGTCACAAGTGTCCAGATTTAAAAAAAAAAACTAACTACTTCCCTTCTTTCCAACTGACAAACTGAGGAAAGGAAGTCAGCATTATGCAGAACTCACATCCTGGTCATACTCGAGGAAAATCTGAAAGTTTCTGTCTTTGCTTAGAATGGGATGAGAAGAGATTCTCTGCAGAAAAACTTCATGTACTTGGACTGTTTTCTTGAACACGGCCAGGTACTCCCTGAAAATTAAACAACACGTTACAAAGCACTGGTAGTTTAATGCTGATTTCATTCATTTGACACTTACGCTTCCAACTCTTGCTTCATTTTAGTGTACTCGTCCTTGGTCATAGTGGCTTCACCTTCTCCCAGTTTGTGCATCTTCTCTCTTGGGCTTTCAAAATCAGGCTTTGGGGGTGCGGGGGGAATCTGAGAATGTTAAACAAGAGCGGGAAGATTTTAGTATTTTAGAGGAGGAAATTTCCAGCAAAATTTATATAAAAGACAATGAGATATATTACTAACTATTAGGCCAGCATAGTCATCTGTCTCCACCAGAGTGTCGTGTAACCAAATGAAATCTTCATGCTGCCGGGGAACAGAGATTTCTGGCTTCTGGAAAGCAGTAAGTGTAGTCTAGGAAAATAATGAGGTCATTGCTCAGTCTTTCAAGGATTTTTTTTTCACAATCACAAAAGTGTTTCCTCCAATGCAGTATTACCTTTGTGTGGACCGTGAACTTGACTTTGTCTCTTTCACAGAGTGCATCGGGAATGTCAATAAGCAGAGATGCATCATTATTTAGGTCAACAGACACGGAGCGCATCTAAGAAGAAAGAACAGACTGCAACGTGAAACACTTTGTCTTTTAGTGACTTCACAGACTGTCAGTAAAGATATTTTTTTCTCTGCCTTGTAAGAAAAGGTATAAACACCGCTACAATGATACATATTAATTAGGGGTCATTTTCACACAAGGTCACCTCTCAAAAAAAACAAAAGCACCAATTAACCAATTAACAGAGTATTGACATCAAAATAAATGAGTTGTAGCTTCCCATTTAAAGGCAATATGCCAGATGAGTTGGCAAATGTATGAAGTGATGAGCGTGGGTGAAATAATACACAATTACAAAGCTTAATACTTTTAACTGCGTCAACTTTAAGTTCTAAGTTCAGTTCCTAGTTCTGCATCAAGATGCAAGAGTCCTGCTTGATTTCAAAAGTACGATCGAACACACCTTCCAAAATGACGACTGCATGTGTCAATATGATTCTATAAAAGCAACTAGATAGCAGATAGTAGAACTTTCAACCAAGTTTAAGCAGAGTGAACGAAGACTTTGCTTCGTACAGCCACGGAAGTTGTGTCATTTAAGGTCGGGCGATGGCTGTCAACTATCCCTTGATAGTCTTTTGTGTGTTTAAGGACCTAGATGATGTGCGTCACAAAACCACAACGACGCCTTCATTTTTATCTTTACAATATGCACTTGAGTCTGTTACGTTTAGCCTGTTTTGTAAACAGGTCAATAATTAGCTGATAGCCAGGGGCTAATATTAATTGGAGCCGAAAAGACAAGAAAGAAACACTCCTAGTTGATCGTCAAACTTATTTTAGCGCCCCGAATGATTTCGCAATAACGCTGAGCAGAATGCACACGCAATGCTTGTGTTGCCTTACCTTTTCCTTGTCACTTTCGTCTAAACTCATAACTGGGCCGATGTCGGGCGAATTGCAGAAGTGTCGGAGGCGGTGAGGAAAGGAAGCGCTATGTCTGCGTTTAACTTAGTGAGGAGCTAGCGGTTTGACGAGGTGTCAATTTTTGTCCACTCCACACTAGAGGAGTGGGTTCGCAAAAATAAACAAAAAAAAAACAACAACCAGATATTTCACCCCAGTTTCAACTATATCGCAGTCATGTCAGCGTGTGCGAATGCAATTTAAACTCTTTCGTCATCCATTCTCATTGTCGTTACAATTTTGCTGCCGCAAAGTGGTCGCAGAGGACGTCAAAGTTGCAACGAAACACTGCCGACTCTTACTGTGCGCACGGACGTTAATTTTAACCTTTCAGTAGGCATTGTGGGTAATGTAGTTTCCACTCTGTGAATTGCGCAGTTTTGTCGACGCCCAGGACTTCAATCCCCAGCTATGCCACATACGCAGCTGCACACTACACCACCACACGGTGGCGGAAATTTACAAAAACGTTGCTTCTTAACCTTATATTTGAAGAAGAAGAAAGTTGCCTTGGATATGCGGAAGTTATTGCACTACGGAATATGTTGGGGCAAATTCTGGTTCTTAATCGCAAGTTTTAAGGCTGTATTTAAACCATGCATTAAAGCAACAAATAGTTTATTTTATGATACCGTTGTATGGAAAAAATGTTCATATTAAAAAGTTTGCCCTTCACCGGAGGTATTCCTGCACGGATGCTTCAGTACACTTCCCTCACTTACGGATTTTTTATAGCCTGTCATCGTTCCACCTCCCGCAGGGGCGCGAGTCCGTACAACTCAGTGGACAGTGAGCGCTACTCGTCTCTTGTAAAGTCTGTCATGTCTTTGAGGATCAGTTCTCAAACGCCCGATACCATTCAAGCTGAGGATGAGCACATGTTTGGACCAGTTGTCAAAGCTCATACGCTGTCAAGACAAGAGAAGAAGCTTCCAAAAGTCATGCATCCCTTCTTACATTGCGAGGAAACGGGGGAGCCCGAGTCAGGACCTCCTGTCCGGATTCTATTCAACCGGGACCAAGGTCGGTCGTCCATACCGAGTGTGACCAGCATTCTTCAGGCAACGCTTTCACCAGAGCAGATCTTCTACCTGGAGAGATGGAGGAGGCGGATGGTTGCAAAACTGGGGGAAGAAGGCTTCAAAGAATACACCAAAAGTAGGTTTTGTTGCATGCCACAGGTTATTAATTTAATATGCTTCATTAAAACTTAATTTGATCTTCATCAGACTTGTTTCGGCAAGGGAAACTTTTCCATTCAGCCCTGGAGGAGGTTCTTATGTCAGGCGTAATAAGGCAAGATGAACCGCATCCACCTGAGGTGATGGGATACATGAAGAGCATCGCTTCTATTCTCGAAGATGTCAGTGCGGCAAGAGCAATAGAGAGCTGTGTGCAGCATGACACTCTCAATTATTTGGGCATCGTGGACTGTGTGGCCCGCTACAGGCAAGTACAGTGCTTAACAAATGAGTCCATGCTGATTTGTTGGAAAACAGTGGCTTGCCCCAATGTTTTATTACGTACTATACTCCCACAAATGTTGGCCAATTATTCTCACACAAAAATGTTTCAATGTTGCAAAATTAAGAAAGTGAAATAACAGTCAAAATTGTACTTGTGTTTGCTGAGAAATTACTATAATGCCTCGTTTTCAAAGTGTATTCATTTACATGCGGGTCCTCAGTTGGCTCTGGGCCCAACATACGACATTCTGAAGTTTATAGCAGGGCGTGATGGATTAGTTTGAGCGGCAAAAATCCGTCTTGGTGCGGCATAAAACGTTCACTTTTTCTATTTGATTGTTCAGAGGTGTCCTGTGTGTTATTGACTGGAAGACTTCGGAAAAACCGAAACCGTTCCTTAGCAACACGTATGACAACCCCATCCAGGTTGCGGCCTACGCTGGCGCTTTGAACAGTGATGCCAGATATAAATGCCAGGTACTCTATTCTCTTGTTTTGTTGTATTGTTGTTAATAATTTATATGTTTTGTAAAACGCTTTGCTCCATTTGCAGCTGTTGCAAAAGCGCAATAGAAATATACACGTATTGTGGTAAGTGAAAACTTTGTTTTTGCAGGTGGAAAACGGCCTCATTGTTGTGGCTTACAAGGATGGCTCACCTGCCCACGCTCACCAACTGAACTGTGAGCTGATGTCGGAGTATTGGAAAAAGTGGCTGATTCGCTTGGAAGACTTTCGAGAACAGAGGTAAAAGCAAGTTGTCATTTCATCAACATTTGCAAACAAATCACTGAAGGAGTCAAAAGGTGTGAAAAGGGGCAAAAATGGTTGGGAACTGGTGACTGTAATGGCACCTCAGACACACGTCAATAATACACGATGACGATCACTATTACTAACCATTATACTTATATTTGTTGTTTTAATTTCAGATCCAGTAAAAGGTGATTTATATTGCCAAGGGTGAAGATGAAACCTGGAAAAGGCTGTTAAACAAACACATTATTCCTAATTGGCTGCAAGCGATGAGAACGTTGGGCAAAATTATGAGTCTTAATTACAATGACAAACTTGAATTTTACTGATGTTCTGTACTCTAAGAATTAGTGATGCAACGGATCATGTAAGTCATAGTTCACTTTGGATCACTGATTGTGAGTCACAGATTGGATCGTTTCTTCAGATCAGCAAAACAAACAAATAAGCAAAAAAAAAAGAACAGAACTTTCTCTTCGTGTATTTTATAAAATGCTTTTGCCAATTAAAAAAAAACACCCCAAAAAAAACATTAGCCTTTGCAGAGGCGGCGTGTTCGTTGAGTATGTTGGCAGATTCTGTGACATGTCTGAATGACGGTGTTGGGACAAGGGGAAAAAAAAATCTTCATTCACATTCAGTGACTCACATGAGAGCGGATAAATATTTTATATACTGTAATTATACAGTTAAGGCATTTTAACACTCCTCAAGAAGAACAATTATAAACATTGCGAAAATGCAATAGCAAGATTTTCTCGACGTGAAGTGGTTCCTTTGATTTCCTTTACATTGTCTTTGGCTAAACCGTAAAAGTGTAACTTGTCAGATAAATGTAATCAAGTAATGTTAGCGCATTGTTTCTGGAATGTCATGCATTTCAAATTAACTGTCAAGCAGGTGATTTTGCTCCCGCCATCACATAAAGCAGTCAACCAGAAATAAATCATATAAAAGCTCCATGTACGTTATGCGCAAGGCAAGTGATGAACTTAACTGCGATACAAGTTTTGTTTATCTGATCATACGTAGACCGCTTCTCAAAATCAGGCATTGAATGTATCCCACGCCTCTCTGTAAGAGGGATCCTCAAGAAAGCCCAGACTTTTAACCATCTGAAACGGGGTCGTGTTGCCTTCCTCGACGTAGCAATACACCGGGTAGCCGTCAGCGAGGAGTCTCCGGGCCATGGTGTAGACCAGGACTGTGGCGTAACCTTTTCGTCTGTGCTCAGGCAGCGTATGCAACATGCCCATTGCCAGATATTCTTGCAAAAGCAGCCACGAGACAGGCTGACCCTGCTCGTCAGTGATGCAGTATGAAGGGAAGTTGCTGATCTGGCTTACAATTTTCTTGTAGCCCATTTCATCCCTTCCAAACTTCCAAGTCTGATTCACCAGGTGAGCATGAGAAAGATCGAGAGATGAAATCCTTGATTTAATATCACTGTTGAAAAGAAGAAAAAAACATGAAAAAGTGACTATAACATGAAAGGCTTACATTAAAAAAATAATTGAGAGCCTTTTATTATTGTATTTTGTTTTCACAGTTTTCTCCACAGATTCATTTGGAGGTGTCTTATTCTCACGCTGGAAAAAGAAAGTTAAATTACAAGGGAAAAAAGTTTGAATATTTTGACAATTTAAAGGGAATTTAAATGAAGAAATGCCTCTTCTTCCACAAAGCTGGATGAAACTCTCAGACCTCTCATATTCTGCATTAAGTCAAGATGTGCCATGCTGATAGCAAAAAAAAACACTCAGTACTGTAAAAGCCAAATCAAAAGCTGTTTTGAAAGTATTAGTTTTAGGGTGTGCACACTAATGCAACTGCCTAATTGTAGCCTTGATCTGGATTGTTTCTTTTTTATTGAAATTGTTGACGTCATTTTCTTTCTGCATTTTAAGGACTGCTGATTGGTTAGTCATGTTTGTATAATTAAAATTGAAGGCGACGATAACTTGTGAGACTGACATATTTTCCAATCAAATCATTCCATTAAAACTTTCCGACCTGTTGACCGCCGGCGTGACGAGATGGCTACTATGTGGCAAATAGAGAAGATGTGCTCGAGACAAACATTCGTGGTTGACTTGTCTCTGCGCGGAAACCTCCTTGAGCATGGGGGTGTGAGAACTGTCATAGCCTGAAATGAAATGACATCATACAGAATTTTCATTCCACATTCTGGCGTAAATCTATGACATTTATTCAAATTGACCTTTAGTTGCATGCACTTATATTTGTACCACCATACATAATATGTGTCGGATAAATGATCGCGTGCAACTTTCTTTTTACGCTGTACAGGCTATTCAAAATGTGGGTGGCTGTCAGTTTTAAAGAGGTAGTGTATTTTCTCTAAAAAAAAAAAAAATCTGTAAAATTACCTCCCATAATAAAATTAGTGCTCCAGTCGATTGTATCCTCTTCGAATAATATTTTCCTCAAAATCTTCTCATCCAGGCTGTAGAACGTTACCTTTTTTTTCCAGTCCGAGGCGAGTTTGTTCTGCGAAATAAAAAACAAAATGTTAATCTGGAGCCCTTCAAAAAAACGACCAAAATTTAAAATCAATTTACAAACTCACTTCTGGGTCAAAGCGACAAATGATGATCTTAAAATCAGGCCATGTATCAACAACAAACTGTTCGACACTTCGTTTGTTCCTGTTACAAGCATGTAAAAATCCAAAGACCTACAAAGAAAGAAAAGGAGCAACACTTACACACACACACAAAAACAAAAAAAACCAATGCGTTGATTCAATGTAGAATCGAAAGGTTTCATGAGAAAGTTGAAATATTTGCAGGTCTACCTGAAAACTCTTGGGGAAGTGTTTCATTAGAACAGTCTCAGCAATCAATCGCTCATCTTTTTGGAGGACCTTCATTTTTGGTTGCTTGATTCCAATGTGGCGTGTTCAGCAAGCTTCACTGCTCTTCCCTCCTTAGAAAAGTTCAAAAGTCGAGATTTTATCAAGAATTAACAATGCTTCAATGCTTTTCATTTTTATTCTGTGCCATCTAGAAATGGTGTTTGACAGATAAAAATGCAACCGTATCTGAGCGGCTTCTCCTCAAAAGGGTTGTGGGGGGTGCTGGAGCCTATCCCAGCTGTCTTCGGGCATTAGGCAGGGTACAACCTGAACTGGTTGCCAGCCAATTGCAGGGCACACAAAGACAAACAACCATCCGCGTTCACACTCACACTCACACCTAGGGACAATTCAGAGTGCCCAATCAACCTACCATGCATGTCTTTGGAATGTGGGAGGAAACCGAAGTACCCAGAGAAAAGCCACACAGGCACGGAGAGAACATGCAAACTCCACACAGGAAGGAATCGAACCCCACGACCTCTGAACTGTGAGACGGACATGCAAACCAGTTGGCCGCCGTCCATCCCGAAGATAAACTGTCCTTTCAATTTTTAACTTACTAAGAAGAAAGACACAGCAATAGAAACATTAGTTCAGGTGTTATTTTCCTGAGCAGGATGAGTATGCTTGTGTCTATCCGGGTTAATTATTACCCAACTAGAACTGGAAATCATAAACATTCACTTTTATGCTGATGCGAGAACTTGAAAGTCAAATTATTACTGCCATACCTGACCTATTCCATGGCGATACTGAAAAATACATCTAAAACAAATACACAGCCAATCTATAAACATAAAAAAAAGAGCTATACGTATTATCAACCATTCAAGTTATCTAGACCCAACCAATCATTTAGTTATCAAATTCAACATTCGCGCACGGACGAATGTTTTTGCTCTTGCATATTTTAAACGGTACCCGTTAAATTGACCAAAAGTCGAAAAGGGAGACTCTCAAATAACCTTCGAAGTTAATTAAGTGTCTAAATCGTCGACATTTTTATCGGCTAATCGCTCGTGCAAAGTTGCTAAAAGTTACTCAAGAAGGTGGAGGGGGGGGGGGTATTAATATAACACACGAATATATTCTCATATTTGAGTGGCCTCATCTCACCTCTCACACGTAGTCGACGAAGTCGCCACAGGAAATGATGTGCGGTAGGAGGTCAGAAGCAACACAATCGAAAAAAAAAATCAAAATAAAAGATTCACTGTGTGGCAAGATTTTTTTGTGCTCAGTCCAGCCCAGAAGTTTTGCTTGTTTGAAAAAACCAAGGTTTGCACAAGATTCAACATTCTCGAAACACAAAATTTATTTTGAAACTGTAAAGCCTTTGCAGTCATGCGGATTCTGTATCGGTTTGTTGCGGCGAAGAGGAAGCTGAGCCGGAAGACAGTCCGGATCGCGACGGACACAAAAGTCGTAATATTTTTAAATTTATAGACGAGAGTCGACGAACAACGTTGCCTTCTTCATAAGCAGGCGTCTATGACGTCTCTAAAATAAAATAAACATTGCGCCTTTCGTTCTAACACTTCAGGACATGTTTTGGGCACACAAACATTTTGATGACAATTGATCGAGTTTTTTTTTTTTTTACACATAAAGTGAAGTAATGCTTTTCCCCCCTCTATGTGGCAATAGAAGGGCCAACCTTACGATTTGCATAAAATAAAATAAAAAATATTGCATCTTCCATTCAAAACATTTCAGGATATGAATTGGCCGCAAATTGATGCGTGCACGTTAATTTTGGTGACAATTCATCACGTTTTTCGGGCATTCAAACCCCAAAACAGTAATGGCTCTGGTATGATAAAAAGGCACTGCTGACATCTGCTGGCAATTACACGTCATTACATTCCTTCCCAAACCTGATGCTTGGCGTCAGACCCTTGGGCGTCAAATTCATTAAAAAATGCATTTCTCGAGTTAACCAGTGGGCGGCGCCAAATTGGATCTTCCTCCAGGTCAATCCTTGACAAAATAGATTTAGCGCAGAACATCTGGGGAAAAACATCACTTTGTTCCCAAGGAATTGTGTATTTGTATATTTTCATTGATATTAACAGTAAGTGATCCACAAGAGACTGTAAAAATATTTCATATAATTATACAGACAGTAAAGGCATTCTAACATTGGTCAAGAGGAACAATTATGAACTCGACATAAATGAAATTTTCATATTGAGCTGAAGTAGTTACTTAGATTTTCTTTGTATTGCTTTCAGTTTAACTGTAAAAGTGTCAATCATTGTAACTTAAGTGGTCAGTTTAACGTAATTAGGTCATTGGCCATTGATTAATTAAAAGATAATTGTTGATGGACTGTCATAGATTTCAAATCAAATTGTAATTAAGATCAGATCTCCAACCAAAGAGATCTCCCAGAAAATAAATCATATAAAAGCCACGTTATGTGCGAGATTGATGAATTCCGCTGTGCTAGAAATACAAAATCAGGTGTCAAAGTCAATCCATGCCTCTCTGTAAGAGGGATCCTCATGAAAGCCCAGTTTTTTAAAGAGATTATATGAGACCATGTTGCCTTCCTCGACGTAGCAATACACCGGGTAGCCGTCAGCGAGGAGTCTCTGGGCCATGGTGTAGACCAGGACTGTGGCGTAAGCTTTTCGTCTGTGCCCAGGCACAGTGTACACCATACCAATTGCCAAATATTCATGCAAAAGCAGCCACGAGACAGGCTGACCCTGCTCGGCAGTGATGCAGTACGAAGGGAAGTTGCTGATCTGTCTTACAATTTTCTTGTACATCATTTCATCACCTCCAAACTTGCAGGTTTGATTCACCAGGCGAGCGTGGGAAATATCGAGAGGTGAAAGCCTTGATTTCATCTCACTGTAAAATAAATAAATAAATTAATTAATTAATTTAAAAAAAAAGATTAAAAGTCCAAAGTCCTTGTTGAAAAGTGCCGTTTGGTTATTCAAAGTGCACCAAAAACAGATTGCCGTTGCGCTGTACGTGCGCCAACTGGGGACACGTTGGAGCTATTAAAGGGACTAAAAGAACATACAGTGAACTTGATTTTATAGCTTTATAAGACCTTAATCGTAAGTTTAGGGTCTTTGTTCTGGTCCGAACCCAAGCTGCAGCGCTCTGAATGAGCTGCAGCTAGTTTTCAGCGTGAAGAATCAACACCAAGTGGGACACAATCATGAAGTGGAACGAAATTCATACAATGGTTGTAACTTTTTTTATTTTTTACAAATAAAAAATATTGAAATGTAGGACGTATGTATACAAATATTTACCCCAGCTGAGTTAATAGACCGTAAAGCCACATTTTGTTGCCATTACAGCAACAAGTATTTGCGGGTATCTCTATTGATTTTGCCAACCCAACCAGCCACGGTCAACAAATAAATGGTTGATGGTGGGTGATTGACAGCTAGAAAGGAAGATTTTGGGTCAAACAAAAAAGGTTGGGCACCTCATGTCTACACTGTACGGGAAGCAGGAAGCAACATAGATTGGGCAAATATTGTCTTATATTAATTTTAGAGTATGCACACTAAGGCAATCATACTATTGTTGAGTTGAAATATATATATATCTAAATATATATATATATATATATATATATATATATATATATATATATATATATAATATATAATATAATAAATATCCCCGAAATATTTACATTTTTCTAATATCAAAAACTGCAAACCTGTTGAATGCTGGTTTGACCAGATAGCTACGATCTGGCAAATAGAGAAGATGCGCACGAACCAGATATTTGTGGCTAACTATTCTTTGGGTTGAAATCTCTTTGAGCATGGAGGTGTGAGAATTGTCACAGCCTGTAATGAAAATGCAGGTCAGAATTTTCATTCCATGGTAAAAAATAATCTAAAAAAATCTAACTGCAGATCTACATACAGGATGTGAGTAATAGTTGATATCGTACTGGCTATTTAATATCACAATTGTTTCCATAGAAATGTTGGGTGGCAGTTTCAAAGTGCTAATCTTCGTTAATCCGCAACAAATTCTGTCAAATTACCTTCAATCATAAAACAAGTGCTCCAGTCGATTGCATCTTCTTCAAATAACATTTTCCTCAAAATCTTCTCATCCAGGCAGTACAAAATGACTTTTTTTGTCCAATCCAACGCCTGTTTGTTCTGTGACATAAAATACAAAAAGTGACGATGGACCAAAGAAAAGAAAAGCACCAAAATTCAAAATTGGGTCACAAACTCACTTCCGGGTCAGGACGACAAATGATGACCTTAAAATCGGGCCACGTATCCACAAGGAACTGGACCACACTTGGTTTGTTTCTGTTACAAGCATGTAAGTGTCCGTACACCTGCAAAGACAGTAAAAGAGCAGGACTGGTTAAAAAAAAACAAAAAAACAAACACAGGATACAAAATTAAATGAAACATGACATGGCTGAAATATTTGCAGGTCCACCTGAAAACCTTTGGGTAAGTGTTTCAGCATAAGAGCCTCCGCAGTCATCCGTTCATCTTTTTGGAGGATTTTCATTTTCAGTTGTGATGCGTCAACAAGCTTCACTTGGTCTGGTTTCTCACTGAGTAGCAAAGGCTTGCGAGTGTTAGTAAACGTTGTGAAAGTTATTTTTTTCGACACAAAATTATCATCTGAAACAATTGTAGAGTCACGTATGGAGCCGTACTTCTGAAAAAAAAAAAAAAAAAAAAAAACACCAGATGGCGTTCCAACGATGGAAAAATTGCTCTGGACGTAAATGCCACACAGTGCCGCATTCCATTGTCAATTACACCTTGGCACTTTTTTTCCAGAAAGGTTTGTGTATAAAACTAATGCCTTTTCACACACAGTGTAAGTATTCATTAATTACCAATCCATGAACTGAACAACTGAGAGTGAAAAGTCACACCATAATACTTTTGATTTGAAATCACTTTTAAGCGATGAAGTCTCAAATTGATGTGGGTTATTGTTTCCAGAACTGCAACAGTTTTTTTTACTGGAACAATGTAAATAAAGACATCGACATGTTCTTTTTGTTCAAACGTTTTGGGACTGTACTTATGTGGGTCTGGAGAGCAATGAATTAATATTTCGCGATGAATGTATTTTTGTAGTAGCAGTTTCCTTGAAGAATAGCGCAAAAGTTGTATTTGTAGCAAAAAAATAAGAATAAAATAACGCGTCAACTTGGAACCCTGAAAACGATGGCAGATTAATTTTGTTTTGCCTTAGTGGATACACAAAGCATATTTGAACCGGTAATTCCAGATTGTCTTAAAGCAATTAGCTAAATGAAAAGTTGGTTAAGATGCAAAGGAAGCAAATAGCCACCCTTTAGAAGTTAAGTAAAAATCAGGGTCGCGTACAGATCAGCACCATTCGCTCGATAAACGTCGCAAAAATTCCAATTAAAAAATTACAGTTTTATTCTGATTCTATCGACCTACCTCTCAATAAAGTCAGCACTGGCGAAGAAGGAGAGAGAGGAAATGATGTGCGCTAGACCAGAATCACCACAATAAAATACGATTGTCAAAATAAAAGCATTCCAATGTGGCAAGATATATGGTGCTAAATCCAGCCCATAAATTTTACTTCGCGAAAAAAATCTATATTTGTATGGTGGTAAATTTGGTGCAAAGGTTTTTTGTACAAATCTAATGTAGGAAATGTGAGTGAAATTATTTTCTTTTTGTTCCCCCCTCCCCAAAAATAATTTGTGAAATAAATTAATGTTGTAGTTGTAGAAATGATAATGCGTAATATGTGTGAAAAGTACAATTTTCCTGGATAGGATAAACGACTTGTAGTTCAGGAAATTAATTGTGTAGTTGAAGCATAATTCAACATGCACTTGTGGGGAAATACTGATTTGTAGTCGAAAGAATTAATGGAAACTTGTAGTACACAAATTTGCCACTAGGAGTCCCAAGTGTTTTTGCTGATGCTGTACGGATACGGACAACCAACTTGAATAAAAAGTTAAGAAGAACAGATCCTGCAGTGTCTATAAGTACAAAAGTAAAAAATAAATAAATAAAATGCCGTCAGTAAATTATATGCAAGACCTGTTTTTGGTGACTCGGCACAAAAAAAAACTAGTCTGCACACAAACTATTTTCTGTCACATGAAAGCGATTTATTTTTTTTAAAGTTAAGTACTTAAATTTCATACCTAAACACATAACACTTTGTTAGTAAAAGGCTGATAAGCAAGAGTGCACATCAACGTTTAGTTACCTTTCAATAAAATGATTTGGAAAAAAGAAAAGAAAATGATACAACTCAACATATAATGATGAGAATATGACATTTCGATTTTGAATTCAGAAACAATACTGCCACAGTAATCATTTGCGTGATCTGTTAATAGTCGACTGAGTAGAATACAGACGTTTTCCAACAATAGAGAACACTAATTACTTATTTGAAAGTAATATGCTACACTGGTGTTTTCCCACATGGTTCATTTTCTAGCAGCTTCGTGGATTCAGCAGCTGGATGTCGTTCAGCCACGGCCGGCTCCACACATTGAATGTGCACTGGTAAGGCTGAGGAAACAGGTCAGAATCCAGATGAAAGAAATACTGTAACTGTCACATGATTAAGAACTACAGAAGAAGGAAAAAGAATAAACAATGTACCTCATATGACACACTGTTTCAAAATCTTATGTAGGATAAGAACACTTAACTGATTTTTTTCTCCCCAAATGGAGGGCAGCCACACATGATAACAATATCCCCACTGACAATGAAATGTGTGTGGTATGATTTTTTTAAACCTATTGATGGCACTTAAATTAATTTCAACAAGGAAATTGAGTTTGAAGTTTGGTTACGGATTGAAATCACCTCATAAGTCAAGTTACCACGGTCGTAGAAGTAAGAGAAAAAAGAATGAAGAAGCTAAACTCTATACAACACCCTGGACTGCTCCCTGCATCTTTTTTTTTAAGGTTTTTTAAAACATCGGTGCTAATTTGGCTAAGCATGTCTGCCTTTTACTGAATGATAGCATGTAGAAAGCAGAAGTTCGTTATTTAACCGCAGCACTGCAAAACTGAATTCAGAAGACTAATACCGTTTGACTTGTACACAGAGTTGTAAGTTTATATGGATCAAAATCGCCAATCAAACACATTTAATGTTGCACTTGCCTGCCTGTCTAAAGTCTCCGTGTACTTTTCCATTTCTACATCTTGTCAGTCCACGCATCAAAATATTTATTGACACTTACTAATTCAGGAGTTTGTAAAGAAAAGGGAAACGGAGTGCCAGTATGGTCAACTGCATTGGATTGTGGGATGTTGTTATTTTTAGCCCCCCAAAACGTTGGCAGCCCTGTTTGATCCAACTCCATAAGCAATGTTTTACTGAAATCCACACTAATGACGACGAATCATACCGAACTTCCGCTTGGGATGCCGCACTGTTCATTTGGAGTGTCCTTCCTGCAGTTAGTTCTCGCCATTTTCACGGTGATGACGTACATGACGCCAGCGACCACCTAAAACACACGCGCACGCGCAGCAATTGTCAACACAATCTACGGGCATTGTTTATTCTCCAAACGTGACCAATGAACAGATATGTGCTGACGTCGCCACTAACCTGCTTTGTAACGCTGACCACTTCAGTCTTCACTCTGAGGAAGACGTCGTTCGATGCCAAATTATGTTGAGAAATGGCGAAGTTGAGGGCATCCCGCACGCCTGCCTCGTCGATGTCCGCATCGCTGAAGCCCCCGACAAGCCCTCCGAGGCCGACGGTGCAAACTACCCCAAGAAAAATGAACGCTACCTTCATATACATTGCTCCGTTTAGTCGGAGTCAAGACTACAAAATTCGACGTCGCTATTTCTTTCCGTTATATAAACATCTGCGTCACGACTGAGTCGCGCGACGTGATTGGCTCATTTCTGGGCCAATTAAAATCCTTCGGCTGAACTTTGGGCTGGTGACGCGTATTGTCCGGAAGTAACCTGGTCGAACTGTTTACGTCTAACTTGTTCGGTTCCTTTTAAGCAGTTTACATTCGGTGATACGATACTCAATATTATCATTGATATTCATTAACAACATCTGTGGAAGTTACGTGAATTTTCCTTTTTTTTTTATTCATTGCGCATTAGTGAAATAACCAAAAGTGGGTGTGCACCTGACGAACAAAATGCAAAGAGTACATTTTCTGAAGTAAGTAATCTATTACAGAAAGCATGGTTCATTTGATTCAACGAAGCAACTAAAATGTGTTTTGACGTGCTGCAGAGACTCCTTCCTGAGTTTGGATGTTTTCCACAAGCAGATCGCGATCGGCACAGCGGTTGCAGCAGGCGTTGCCTTGCTGTACATCCAGTACAGAAGAAGTCACAAAGTCCAAACTATTCCTCTCGGCGAAGGATGGTGGGGAGCAGGCGAGAAACCACACTCAGAAGACGACAACATCTATTATTTTGAGGTGCAAACCTCAGATGAGGAAATCAAGGTGAATTAGATGGTCGATTTAACGTGTTAAGATTTGTTGAAATATAAAAACTTGGCCTAGACTGAAAAAAATCTGTGCTGTCATTTACGAAATGGAAATTCCTCAGGTCCTTCATGAGCGCCTTGACAAGACCCGCTACACTGACCCAGTGGAAGATGGCACCTTTGAGTATGGATTCAATTCAACGTATCTCAAGCAAGTGGCTTCCTACTGGAGACACGAGTTTGACTGGAAAAAACAAGTGGCAGTGCTGAACAAGTACCCACACTTCAAAACTAAAATTGAAGGTACGTCACGGGAAGGAGAATTAGGGTGCTGCGCTGAAAAGACTGTGCAGCCATCATGCTAACCAGTCGTTCACCGTGACACCCTAATTCTAACATTATTCTCAGTTATTTCCTTGTCTTAATCTGTCAGGATATATTTCCTGCAAAATAGCTGCATCAAATCTTTGAAGATTCCACCGCTTCTTTTTTTTAGAGATTTGCTGACATGACATGATTAATGATGACGCACTTGGGACTATCTCAGATGCCGGAATGTGTGTGGGGCAATTGGGTCCCCCTTTTCTTTCAATCTCAGTGACGATTGTCACAGATCATCAAAAATCCAGACTGATTTTTAGTGCTCAAAATTTTCTCCTCTTCAACAGGAATAGATGTGCATTTTGTCCACGTGCGGCCAACTCAACAAAAGAATCAGAAGATTGTCCCGCTTATGCTTGTTCATGGCTGGCCAGGCTCCTTTTTTGAATTCTACAAGATCTTGCCACTTCTCACAGAGAGCCATAACGATATCGCCTTTGAGGTCATATGCCCGTCTATACCCGGATATGGTTTTTCCGAGGCACCTCACAAACGAGGTATTCCTCTGTAGCAGAAAGATGATTCGGGCCGTGTTGCAGGTATTTACATTTTGACTCTCGGTCCTTCAATGTAGGTTTCAACTCTCTTGCTGCTGCCAGAATTTTCCTGAAGCTGATGGAGCGTTTAGGGTTCTCGCAGTTTTATCTGCAGGGAGGAGACTGGGGCTCGCTCATCACCACAAATATGGCTCAGATGAAACCTCAGTAAGACAGCCTGCAAAACAAGCTTCGACAGTGTCAGCGCTCTGACACACACTTATCGACTCCCACGTACGGTAACAATACGAAGCCTCGGTGTGGAACAATGCTCGCATTGAGCGATAAACTTCGATGATGCAAATTCCTCAATAGGGCACAGCACTTGCAGTGCCGGCTAGTTGTCATTTGAACGACATTGGGCCTCATTCACTAAGAAATGCGTTGAAAAATTCTTACTCAGGACACAAGTTGAGCACATATGTGCATCTGGGGTAGTAAAGATGCGTTTCCCACTAAAAATTGGATCAATATTTGTGTGTACGCATTGTCTGAGGAGGTTCTAAAAGGTTTTGGAAGCGTAAGCACATATTCAAGAAAACATTACGAATGCGTTTTAGCAAAAAATGTGTTAGTGAATGAGGCCCATTGTTTTTTTCCTAAACATTTGTTTTTCTTTTTGAAATCTATCATACAGGTGTGTGAAAGGTCTCCACTTAAACATGATTTTGTCGCGAAGAGGTTTAAAAGTGCTGCTGTCCCTCCTGATTGGCCCTTATCTGCCCTTCTTGGTGGGCCTGAGTCGGGAGGATGCCCGCCGCTTGTTCCCATTCTTTAAAAAAAATGTGTGGACCATCTTGAGGGAAACAGGATACTTGCACATTCAGGCCACCAAACCGGACACCGTCGGTAGGAACACGAACACAAACACACAGCATACTGTTGAGTCGCGGTGCGCGGATCGGTCCAAATAGTGATAATATCGATACAGATGTTAGTATCGCTACTGATCGAGTTGAGTGTCAGGGCGCCAATCCTTGCGTTTCTATCCAAGTGTTTGGACTTCAGAAGATTATACAACCAAAGCTCAGGGAGCATTTTTTGTAGTTCCTGAAAGAAGGCTAAACAAGGTGTCCTAAAAGAAACTTACTTTTACTCGAGAAAGTATCCTGCATGTCTCAGATACATTGGGTGGCCGAATTCTGTCTGGGGAGACGCGTGGCTTCAAATTTGGCAACTTCTTTGACATTTCACTTTGGCGGTTTCACTGTATTTCGGTCTTCTTCCGGCATGGTAAGCATGGCTGCCATTTGTTTAACAGGCTGCGGAGTGAACGACTCTCCCGTAGGCTTGGCTGCTTACATCCTGGAGAAGTTCTCGACCTGGACTGATCTGGAGAACATTCACTTGGAGGACGGCGGGCTGGAAAGGTCCGAGAAGTACATTTGAGCTTGTCACAGCGATGATTATGGTATTGCTCATAGCTGTTGTTGCTTTGCGCAGGAAATTTAGCCTGGATGACCTCTTAACAAATGTCATGATCTACTGGACAACAGGCTCCATCGTCTCCTCGATGCGCTTCTACAAAGAAAACTTCAAGAGTAATCTTGACAATAGGATCGATTCGAGGTATGTGGATTCATAACTATACTTCTGATGCCGTTTTTTTTTGGAGTCACGCGATGGCTATAATTCTTTGTTTTAGGACAAACGTGCTTGTACCGACTGGATTGGCCGCCTTCCCGGGAGAGCTTATGCACTGCCCTAAATCGTGGGCCCAAATGAGGTTTCGTAACATTTTCTCATACACATTGATGCCCCGAGGTGGTCACTTCGCTGCCTTTGAGGAGCCTCAGCTACTTGCCAGCGATCTTATCCAATTTGTTAGAAAGGTGGAGCTTTGAAAATATGCACCGGTTAGTCTTTGCTCGCCATACAAAATATTACACAATATCTCAGAGATCATGATTAGAGACTAATTGACAATTGTCACACAGTTGTAAAAAGAACACTGTAAAAAACAGTAAACATTTGAATAAATGACACTAATTTCAAGTGGCCAAGATCAGATTTCCTTGACTCTCTAATTAGAAGTACATTTCCAATGACACGTATACAACAGTATCTGAAAAACTTTGCATCATATGCAGATGGAAAAATTACACATAAAGTCCACATGCTTCAACGAGTTAATCAGATGATGATAGAAAGTGTACGAGAGAGACATATACGTCGCCATCAAGCAACAATTCTGGCCACCCTAAAGTGGCTCCCATTTTAGAGTTCATTTTAAGATACTCGATTTGTCTTTAAATGGCCTCACCCCAGCGTACCTCTCCGCGATCCTCCACCACTGCCCGGTGTCTCATGTCAACTAGGGCGGCGTGGATCAGTGATAGAGTGCTTGTTTCCCAACTTCCAGCTTGTGAGTTTGATCTCTGGCTATTAAGACTGTGTGGATGTGTCCTTGAGCAAGATACTGAGGCCCCAGTTGTGTCATCAGTAAGTCGATGTGACATGAGTGTGAAGCGCGTTGAGTGCCTTCATAGGCGGAAAAGCGCATATACGAGAGAAAGAGCATTTACGAGGGGTGCCGAGGACTAAGAGGAGCCTCGGAGGCGGTCGAGTCTTTCCTGTTGCCAGTCCTTCCCTCTGGAATGACCTTCCATTAAATGTTAGACAAGCCCCTCTCTGTCCATTTTTAAAAGTCGTTTGGAGATTTTTTTATACTTTGCTTTTAAACCTGTGTCTACTGTCTATATGTGTGTTAGTATCGTACATTTGTGGTTTAATTTTCTGCTTTCATCGTCTTCATTATTGTATTCTTGCTATTTTATGTGAAATGAAAAGTGCTTTATTAAAGATGCAGCTGGAATGTGCTCTCTAAATACGTGGCTGTATTGTATTATGCAGTATATACAGAAACAGTATCATACATACACATCCGTGCGTGGATCAAATAAATTTTTAATAACAACAATAAATGTTGCAATGTTTCATTAAAAAGTATAAAGTAAAATTTTAAAATATTGTACATATTCCCGCTATCCTTGTGAGGAGAAGCGGCACAGATAATGGATGGATGGCTGTCCACATTCCAAACTCATTTGAAGCACACGATTTTAAAAAGTAGCACATTTGCAATCAGTTTCGAAAGCCTTTGATTGTTGTCGGTGCTTGAAACCACACATAATCTTGCCAGTCCACCGTATCTGCGCTTTGGTTCCCTAAACAGCACAGATCGCTACAAAGAGCAATCATTTGTTTTGTGCCCGATGTTGGCACTGTAAATTTGAGTTTAGGGTGGAACCAACCGACCCCACAGTTCCTGTGTGCCAGAGCCAAGACCGTGGTGGGCATTAAACGACCTGGTTTACTATCAGACAAAAGGTCTGCCACGAAAAGTGTGCGAAAGAGTTGTCTTAAACATGACGACACTCTTAGGCATTGATCGCCACTTCCCAACACGAGCGCCTCCAGATTGATCTCGTATACTTCTTTGGGGTGGATGATTGAGCCTCCCATGAGCAGCAGAACTCGCGGAATCTTGGTGAGTGAGAACAGCACCTCCAGCTGATGCAGCACCTCCTCCAGGTCCTGGAGCGTCTTCTGACACTTGCGCCCGTTTACATCGGCCAAATTCACTTGCCTTCCACAAACAACATCTTTATCCTGAGAAATAAAAACAAAAACACAAAAGTGAGAAGAACAATATTATACTGTACAATGTACATCTATGATGAGATTCTATGTGCGGATGGATTGGCCATTCACCATTTTGGAGTCTTGCCATTTCTTCTGGGAATATACGAGTTGATCATAGGTCATGGGAAGTTGTTGCCTCTGATACAAAATACACTTGAGTATTTCGCTGACAAAACGGCAGCAGCCTTCTTGAGTCACGGTTCCCGGGAAGACTACATTGACAACTCCCTCCTCCTTTGCCCTTCTCGCCAACTCTGAGTCACTCTCAGCTGCGTTAAATTGTTGTTTAGCGGCTGTCGAGCTGCAGTCTCGTTCTTGCGTGTTTTCTGTCAACACAAGCAGCAAACGGATGAACAATGGACCCGTTTTCAAAATCCGAGCTCATTCAATGTCAATGAAATTTCTATCGACTAAACCATATCCTCCTTTGCTTTACATTAAAAGGAGGATGTAAGCAGCACCCATCTGTGAACAGTGGCCACAAGTAACAAAATACAAACACGATATTTAGATATTAACCTTTTTGTATTGTTATTCATTTCCCATCAGAAAAGTTATGAGAAAAGGTTTTGCTTAACAAACGTTTGCATCATTTTTTTCCAACTCAGTAATAGCATCATTTATTTGATTTCACACAAGCTAACCAGCAGTCCAACGTGGCGCGAGTATGTTAATTTTGTGGTCTCACATTAAAAAAAAATCTTGTGTAATGGTTGGATCTCCATTGATGTTGGTGGATCTGTTGCCTGAACCTGTTTTAGGAAAAAAAAAAAAAAAATCACGTATCTGCAATCTGCTCCCCCAAAATGTTGGCCAACTAACTGCTTACAAGCTGCAAGACATCTGTGATGCTAATTCAACGACACAACCGATGGTGAAATGATCTTTTCTCGGAGGTGCCACCAGTTTTGTCGAGGCCTAAAGAAAAAATTGTAATCTATTATTATTTTGACATTTTATTGTGATATTATTCTGGTTTGTTTTAGTTAATATTCATTAAAGGATTTTTAAACTGCTTTTTATTTTATTTATTTTTTCAACAGAGGATACTCAAAATGCTCTCCACGCGTAGTTAGCATTTGTGGAAGTTTAATAGAAATGGAGCCTTACAGTAAAGTATCGTCTTCAGGCGCTACCTTCTGGTCAGTTGGAGAAATATTGTCGATGACAACTTCCAGGAAGCTATTCAAAGAAATATACGAGCCGTATTTCGATTTGTGTCTCGTGCTATATTCTGTTTTTCGTAGTAGAATAAAAAAAGAAAGGAAAATCAAACTGTTTTTCGACTTCTTCTTACTCGTTTCAGTCAACAAACTACAATATCAAGCAGTATTTCAATGTTGGTGTCTCAACATTAAAATGAAAACCAAATAAGACGCTTTTCTATTTTTGAAAATTGCTTTCAAACATATTACCCAATGACCAACAAAGAGACGGGCCGTATCTTACGTCTTCTAAAAAACATTTTAAGCACTTGTGCCACCTCTGCTTGAGATATCCAGGATACATTAATTAAAAATAAAACTACCAACTTACCAAGCAAGTTCCTTGAATTCACGCTGAGGTCATCGTTGGTTTCGGCGATATTAACCTGATCTTGGCATGATCTTAATTCGTCATCAGAATACGTTAATTCATTTTCACACACTACTGTTTTACTATCAGCCGCACCGACATTTTCACTCGAATATCGGTTTGAATTGGAATCATTGAGAACGTTCAGTAATCTAGGCGCTTTTGTCACTTCCACTTCTTCAAGTTTTTTTGGAGACGGGGATGGATTCTTCATTATTTCGATGCCCTCGACGTTCGCAATTGATATATTTTAGTGGGTTTGGGATAGACGCGAATACCGTGCCGTGAATTTGAAAGTTGCCGCCGAGTGACTGACTTCCGCGATCGCAAGGCATCATAGGAAACGTGGGCTTGTGTTGCATTCATATACAGACGGAAACGTCGAAATTTCCATCATCAATTTTTGAGGGCTGTTTTCTCATCTGCCGTCGCCATTCGATCCTTATTTTACCGTTGTCGTAAAGTCGCAATCCATTTTTATAGAATTGAAGGGCAATAAAAGCAATAAAAGGTGTTCCCAAAATAGCATTTGGAAACATGTATCAGAATGTTTTTGAATATAGAACAAGTTGAACCTTTGCTACCAAAACCGCACGAAATAGGTCCACAAAAATGCAATCATACTATGCATTGCTACGCGTCTCTTCTTTTTAAAATAATAATGCAACATCAGCGGTCTTCTTTTTAGGAAATTAATCCTGCAGAAATGTGAAACAATAATAGTTTTGAAATTATTCTAAATTACTGTATGTGATTAAAATGCCGTGGTGTTTATATATATATATATATATATATATATATATATATATATATATATATATATATATATATATATATATATATGCACCTAGGGCTGCATCACGAAGTATACATACATATTTATCAATGAAATTGAGTATTCTGTGAATTGTGTAAACAGTGAAATTCGAAGGGTTAAAAATATTTTATACGAATGATAAGAACTGATTTCATTTGGCCACGAACAAGGCCCGGGGGTTTGTAATAGCTCTAACACTTTCCTGGATTTCCACCAACGTCAACGTGTAAACGTGATCTAGAAAATGGAGACCTCTACTGGAGAAAATGTGCAAATCACCAAACGATATGGGTTAAGACAGGTCACAGGTGAATTAATTGGCTTTGGATCTCACGCTCATTTTGCCGACGCTCACGGTCCACGCGGCAGGCTCCACATTTTCTTTTCTCCGTGATGGCATCAGTACGTGTTGCAGTCCGAATCCGTCCACTTAACAAAAGGTACAAATAGAAAAAGATAAAAAAAACACACATTGTGATATTTATTACCCCACACAAAAATATATATTTTTTTACTTCTTCACAGAGAACAGCGATTATCCTCCAATATGGTGACTCGTTTGGAAGGAAACACTATATATTTGTATAAGGTACAGTGTCTTGTACAGCAATGTACTCTGAGCCAGATTAATGCAAAGTAATTGGTGCTCTTCAAATTCTTTAGCCATCATCGGTTCGAGGGGATGATAAGAACACGAAGCTATTTACTTACGACTTCTCATATGACTCAAATGACGGAAGTCCCTCATTTGCATCCCAGGAGAAGGTAACTGATTTCTTTTGCAGCTGCACAGTTTGCTTTAGTGTTTTATAGTATGCTAATGAGTTTTCAGTGCTCTATGTCATCATAATTTTAACACTCTGCCTAATCTTTCTCTTTGTAGATATTCAATGATCTGGGGCTTGATGTCTTGAAAGCTGCATTCGAAGGTTTCAACGCCTGTGTTTTTGCCTATGGCCAAACTGGATCAGGCAAATCTTACACCATGATGGGCCATGCAGTAAGGCTTCTCGATTTCCCACCACCGATACATAAGATTGAATCCCTGTATAATATTTAATTAAATCACTTTAGGTACAACATGCAGCACAAGATTCTTGCAAAGATTATATGTTTCTGTTTTGATTTGCTAATCTGAGACAAAACAAAATAAATGAAAGAGAATTCGTCAATTTAAATAAATTGTAGCTGGGACAGTCTAAGTTTCTCATGTCAGGAGGGAGAGCGTTCCAGAGGCTAAGTGACTGCTCAAACGAGTAGCTACTCAAAGAGGTGGTTATAGAGAACTTAAGTACTCTGCGTTACTGGAGGACATCAGTGAGGCACTGAGATGTTAAATTTAGGGTCCCGGTGTGCAGGAACTTGTCCTGGATGACCTTGGACAAAAGGCGGGTTCCACCCTGGGCTGGTCGATGCAAAAATTAATCAAGAGCCAATGAAGCCGCTGGAGGTCAAGTGTGACGTGAATAATTTGGTGTGTTTGAGGCCTGAAGATCCACAGTCTCCACTTTTTGACCAAAGGCCCAATTATGTGAAGGCTAAATAATTAATCTGTGGTGCGGTCTGGGCCTTCCAAATATGGCCCAAACTTTTTTTTTTTTTTTTTTTAACTGAATGGCGATACACGGTACCGTACAAATACCCAAACTCAAATTGAAACATGTACACTGAGGAACTTTGTTGGTGAATGAAATGAGTGCAACCACGGCTAAATTTTCAAAATGTTTTCAAACCATTTGGAATTACTTGACAATTCCGCATGAATTGGTCATAAAATGTGTCATTTCGTAAAATGAAGTCACCGCAATATACAGCCTGCATCATCTAATAGCAAACAAACAATTCAATTCTGTTTCTACCGCCCGCAACATGTAAACGTTCAGATTAGGATGGCCAATAGTCCAGAGATGACTTCGGGATATTTTTTTTTCTCCATCGGGCAGTTTGTGTGCTGTGGAGGTACCATTTACACACACAAAAAAAGAAAATGAATGAAAATGAAGCAGAACTCTTATTACCACGGCTCACTTAAAACATATCCGTCATTCACCGAATACACCGCTACTGTGCCAATATAATCAGCACTGAGGATCTTGCAGTGCAAATCATTTTAGCCGTGCTTACCCAGCGTGAATGCAATGCTGACACATTTTTACATTAGAAAGTGACCTCATCAGACATCCTTGCTTTTCTCTTCATTTGTCTCCATGTATTCCTGCGCTAATCAGAAAAGGTGATGAGTGCAGCAGCGCGTAGCTTTCCCATTTCCCACCTTGCACTCAAATGTAAATTTCACCCTACCGAGGGGTAAATGAATGTCTACCAAGACGCCGTCACGGCTCTTTTCAACATATTTGATAAACGTCGTTAATGCTCACTATCAACTGCTGTGTAATTAAAACAAGGGGTGAAGAGATTGTTGGAACGCTTCAGCAAACTTTTTGTGCTAGCTGCTTCTGCTTGTTGTTTTGTGTCAACAGCAATCCATAGAAACTCGCATTAAGACAATATAACGTCGCTTCAGAGTTTTGAGTGTTGTAAACACTTATTTGGTTCAATTTGACAGGAAGAAAAAGGTTTAATCCCACGGATCTGTGAAGGCCTGTTCTCCAAAATATTGGCGAAAAGCAAAAGCAACATGGTGTCATTTCAGACAGAGGTCAGGTAGGAAATCTTTTTTTTTTTAAAATTTAAATAATGACAAAAAAATAGCCCGACAAACTAAACAGATGCAAATTGACCAAATGTTGTTCCAAGCAGAACAAACCTTTTGTTATCAATTTGTCATGTTGGATATCAATGTATTCATAATAATTCACTTGTAGAGACAGATGTTTAAATTTATGATTGGATTTAAGTTTTTATTTTTTGAATTTAATATGCAACGCTGCCCTGCAGGCATTCAAAAATATAACCTCTCTCCTCAGTCACGTTACTAAAAGTCAATTTATTACCTTTGTCACCAAAACAACACAAAAAATCAAAAAAGACTGTTCCACTTTCCACCTTACTACCTGCTGCTTGCCTCCCGAGTGCACCTTGCCCTACTTCATACCTCATTTTGCTCACAAAGAAAGAAGCTGCAAAGCAAGCAATTTATTTTGTCGCCCCCCCGTAGATTTTCCACATTTTCTGCTGAAGTGAGGAAATTCAAGCGCATTTGGTGCTTGGAGTGCATTGGTAACTTCCGGTTTGGTTGAATCCAACACCGCAACTGTTTATTTTTGTTAGCCTAGAGTTTTGTTTTTTTTTACGATAACTTTACATTGATTGAACCAATGCTTACCTTCTAATATTGCTCGTCCTGTAATCATCATTTTTGCTTCAGTTCCTTCATCCAATGTCAATTATGTTAGCCTGTACAAAGTCTCTTGCAAACCTAAATGCATTTTGTAGTCATTCTGGAAAATATTTCTCCCTTCAGCTTTCAAAATCAAACTCTTCCTTGCTTGTCTTCATTGCCAAACTTACATGGCATATATTTCTTTATTTCAAGTGTCCTCTTGAATAACGTTGCCCTCAAACTTACGTTTATCATTTATTGTAAGACGCGACCTACTTGGGACAGTATTCGAGATCTACAAATCTCATTTGAACAAAGAATTGCTATGGCTCTCAAGTTAAGTCAATAATTATTTGGGATTGAAAGCAGTTTGCAGTGAGTTTCGAAAATCCAATGTTCCGTGATTTATTTTTATTTTTCCTTTTTATTGTCCCATCTTCTCAGATCAGTTTCAATCATTGTGAACTGTGGTTCTGAATTAAATATTATCTCTTCAAAATCAAAGTTTATTCAGTGCCAACTTTTTGATGGTGTGTGCGCTTACGGTTTGGTGCTGTCATTGACCAACTAACACTGATACCCTTTTGCACTTGGAACACAAGCTTTATGGAAATCTACAACGAACGTGTGTATGACCTTCTTAAAAAGAGGACTATCGTCGTGGAGAATGGCGGCTTAAGAGTGAGAGAGCACCCGAGAGATGGACCGTACGTTGAGAGTAAGAGACCCCGCCCCCGTTCATTCTAATATACTCCTCTCCTGAGTTGACAATTACCGTCACTTCTTAAAATTCGTAAAAGAATTCTTCCGTGCTTAGATCTGTCCAAGCATTTGGTAAAAAGCTACAGCAACATGGAAGAGTTGATAAATGCTGGGAACACCAACCGTATCACTGCCAGGACCGGGATGAATGATTCCAGTAGCCGCTCGCACGCCATCTTCACCATCAGCTTCATTCAGGTATGGGTGTGGGGGGCGGGCAAGGCCTTGAAACTCTTCCTGCCGGCCTAACATAAACAAGAAATCATGATCATATTCTTCACTTTGATGTCATATTAAATCCGAGTGTTGAATTTTTAGGTTAGTTTTTATCCAATCAGAATCCAGCAATCTCGTGTTGCTAGGCAGATTTCATAATACCAGTAGCACGCACCATTCTTACGATGCCGCAATGGCTGAAGGAGGGAAAAGTGTGGATTTAATTGCAGATGCACTTGCGACGGGACCTTTCAGGAGAAGCTAGGTCGTTCAACACTCAGTAGTGTGGAAGTCGTTTTGTATATTATTAAAGTAAATTTGAGGAAGTTTCTAAAGGCTACTCTGTCTCAGGAGGTGTAATTAGCCTCATTCTCTGTTGGTGTCCTGAACTTCTCAATAACTTTAAAGGCTCATTTTTTTCCCATTTGAACAATTCCTTTTGTTGTCAGTCCATGCATTTGAGTATTCCTCAGTGAATATTTTTCTCGCCACAGACATGGTTTGATGGCGAGTTGCCACGCGAGATGCTGAGTAAGATCCACCTGGTGGACCTGGCTGGCAGTGAGAGGGCAGACATCACGCAGACTTCGGGCATCAGACTGAAGGAGGGCGCAAACATCAACAAATCCCTCGTCACTCTTGGCACTGTGATCTCCGCTCTGGGTAAATGAAATGGCATTCAAAGTAGGACTAGACGACTGACACCATGTGGAGAAATATTCCAACAGGCCGCTTAAAAGAAGGACAATATTATTCGCACCTTAAAGAAATGTAGAGTCCAAGTGGATTTTAATTTTTGGAATGGATAGCTTTGATTCATAGCTAATTTCACGTACGATAGTAAGTTTCCTCAAACGGATGTTTGACATATCGTCGCCTGACAAAAATAGTGGCCTAAGTCGAGGTGTCAAACAAATTTTTGACACGGGCTACATTGTAGTTGTGGCTTGCTTCAATGGGCTGTTAGAACCGTGAACCCAAATAAATCTATCATCTCATGTTACATATCGCTGGTTCGGGCAAAATCCTCACTTTTCAGGAGACCCCAAAAACGGCTTGTTTGAACCATTCACATTCAACGCAAGCCGATTGATGAAGAACTAGTATCGGAATCAGAGGTCAAACATTTTAAAATTGAGATTAGTTACACCAAAATTCTTGCAACGCCGCAACTTTTTAAAAGTGAAGACAATTGGCAATTTTTGTATTTTAACAGGAAAACGTGAAGTTGATGCGCATAATTTACTTTGCGGGCCACACAAAATGATGTAGCGGGCCGGATCTGGCCCTAAAGCCTTGAGTTTGATAGCTGTGGCCTTTCATTTTATTTATTTTTTCAGAAAACATGAAAAACAGAACCAAATCTATATTATATTAAGTAATAACTTCCTTTCATGTGTAAAATTGGACGATCTGTTTAATTAAGAATGTAGCCGATTTTGACAGAGTTGGCCGGCTTGCTGAGATGTTTAAAGCAAAACAAAAATTTTTGGTCGAAATATCGCTTGGGCCATTTCAAGAGGTTGACAATATGTGACACTTGTATAAAAAACCGACAATCCTGAGGACTGATTAGATTTTCCACTTTTAATATTAGAAACTGCATCAGTCTTTCATGTAACCTTCCAGCCGAGCTCAGCGTGGGACAACCGCCGACAAAAAAGATGATCTTCATCCCTTACAGAGACTCGGTTCTTACATGGCTGCTTCGAGACAGTCTTGGTGGAAACTCAAAGACGACCATGATTGCAAGTATGCTCTGTTCACACAGATCGATGCCTAAACCAGGTAATCGTCTTTGTTTCACCTTCACACCGCATCTCTCATCTCTCCATGATGACCTCTCGTCGCAGCCATTTCCCCAGCCATTGTGAACTACGGGGAGACCCTTAGCACGTTGCGCTACGCCAACCGCGCTCGGAACATCATCAACAATCCCACCGTGAATGAAGACGGCAGTGTCAAGTTGATCAGGGATCTACAGGAAGAGGTTACCAGACTCAAAAGGCAACTCGAAACCAAACAGGTCCCGTATTGTTCCTGTCATCCGATTTTCTCACACGTTTCTGCAAAGTTCATTTACATGGGCGAACTGCTGCAGGTTTCTCGTCGAGAGCTGTCTTCTTCGCTAAAGATAGAAGAGGAGCTGCATCAAAATGACGAAAAGGTCAGTCTTGGGCTGCTTCGTGGGCAGTTTTCTGATGCATGTTTGTTAACATTTGGAACACTTTCCATTTCTGCAGGTTTATACGCTAACCAAAGAGTGGACCTGCAAATGGGCGGAGACTCGAAGTATTCTGCAGGTATAGCGAGTGTTACGTCTGTCTCTTGTTTCTCGTACATTCAGTTTCGTGCGGAATTAGATTAAGATTGTTTTTTTTCTTGGGAACTTTTCCTGAGCCAGTTAAATGTCTCATTGACTTATATGTGGAGATACTCCCGATGGAAGCTTATCATTTTTTTTTTTTAAGCAATTCTTGGTTTTATTTCTTGTTTACTTTTACCCAGTTATGATCAACATCCGTAGATGCAGTTTTGACACTTGTGCTTGCAGTGAAATCACCCCACCAGTTGGTGTCCCCGCAGCTCCTTACAAACATTCAGAAATGTTGCAAGTGCTTAGTCGGGAGGGAAGAGAGAAAAAGAGAGTCAACCTGGCATGAAATCTAACTTTGCATCTATTAAGATTTAAATGGCACCCAAACGCTGAGTTGTTGAAATACTCCTCAGGTGAGAGTGTGACAGTGTTTGGAAGTCTGGCAAAGAGAAACCAAACTGACATGCACTCTCCCGCAACCCAATATTGCTTCTGAGACTGTGAGCTTGTAAAACCCCAAGGTTCCAGGGAAAAGAAAAAGAGAGAGAATGGCGGAGGAGGGGGGGGGGGCTTGCGTTACAACAGTTCACAGTGACTGCTGAACACTTTTCCTCTGAATGTTTTCCAACATCCCAAATCACACCAAATGTCATCGTTTTGGGGCTGATGGTAGTTGGCCAAGTGGCCTGTTCCATTATGCATAAACCAACATAGCACCTGTCATGGGAAGTACCAGTTGATTTATTGGCCAATAAGACATGCTCTATGATATACTTTGAGTATTTGCATGTTATTGAGCAGATTCCATCACACCTCTGCTCGTGATATTTCTAAAAATGTTTATGAATATATTTTACATTCTCAGACCGGGTTAAACAACGTAATGTATTCGGTACACGGATACAGTTTTGGGTCAAGTCATATACGTTGTTTCATACTTTTTTATTTATTTATTTTTTAGAATATCCAGACCTGCATGCCGAGGTATTAGTATTCTATGCTGTAAGTTAGCAAGTGACATTTGGGGCCTTGACAGCCCTTTATTCAAAACAATGGTACTGAAACTCATTAGCCGCCGTCACTGCTCCTAATTAGGAAATCTTCATTATTGATATACGGCGCTTTAATCTTGTACTGGTGGCCATGCAGTATTAATGAAGCGGCTTTGTCTTCATCAATTTTGGAGGTAAACATTGTCCATTTGACTGAAGAAAATATGCATTGTGGCAGTTGTCATTCCTGTAGACGCGTTGTGGCATCTGAGCAAAAGGCCACCCGTGCTGGTGAACAGCAGCCGCTCTCGTGATGCCAGAACTACATTTCATTTCGTTTGCATTTGACATTTGTCTCCCAGCGAATTTGCATTTTGTCTTGGCCAAAGATAAGTGGCATTCGGTTATGGAATACTTCGGAGGTGGGGTCGGTATGAAGTCTCTTAACAGAACGAAAGTGTAACAAAAAGAAAAATGGTGACACATTTGAACATTTCTACTCCTTTCTCTCCTAGAAGCTCAATCCTGCATATCACCACCAACTTTGTATCCTCTTAGTTTTCCTTTTATAGTCCAAAATGCCAGTTTAAAATTTGGCACATCCTGGGCAAATTATGCAGCAATAATTATTTATTGCATTGTGGGCGACATTTTGTTCTAAAATCAGTGTAAAATGGTGAATTGCGGTTGTGCCTTTTGGTACGTTCAAAACTAATTTCAATGATATGGTTTCTCATAATTTTGTAGAATCAACATTTGTGCATATTAATGCTTTAAAATGCATCGATTTCTTTCTCTGCAGCAAATTTCTACTCGGCTGGCATGTTGCTGCACGCGACATGGCCGATGGTATTAACAGCGATGAGATGGCTTGCAGTTGGGTGATTTGGAATTCATATTAGTGAACTAGATGGAACTGTCAAATGCTCAAAGAAAAAAAAATGCAAATGATGGTATTTAATGGCTCTTTTAGCAAATGTCAACATTAATTACAGTATGCTCACCAGCTAGCTCAAGTGCACAGCAGATTTGAGTTGTTCCTTTGGTCAACATGGCACACCGACCGACCGACAGACGGAGTGACCTCGGCGTTCACTGCCACATACGTGAATGTGAGGTGACTCGGCGAGCATTTCTTCTGTTGCCGATGTCGGAGCAATGTGACACAATGCATTAATCTCGCAGGCCTCTCGCAACTTCTAATGAAGTCTGTGAAGAATCCCTTTTAATTAACAGACCCTGGTCGATACCTCTCCTGCTTCATTAGGGGGGTGTCGGGGAGGATTTCTTCAATCTCTCAACTGCCTCAGAGGGAGGCGGAGGCTATGGACACGTTTCTTGTCACCCTCCAATCCACGCAAAAAGTGAGGAGGCGGAGGCAGGCGTTTTATAGAGTGGATCGACAGTTCACCATATGCGAGATTTTCTATGCTGTCTCTTAGTTACTCGTGATAATCTGGAGCATTAGTCCATTTTAAAAAGGAGCATACCTTTGCGCTTCAATATAGACTCTGGCTTATCAAATCCCAAATCTCCCGGAAGGACGTTATTGGCCGTGAACACTTTCATGGCTTAATTCATTGTGCCCTTTGAACTTAGTAGGTCATCCCAGGCTAAACGTTTCAAATGCTGTCAAGTAAATTGGAAATTAGTTTCAGAATAAATTCTCAGCAACCCCTAAAAACTCCTTTACTGGTTTCAACTGGCAGAGGTGCAAGGGTGCAGATGGATAAGAAGCTGCAGAGCCAGGAAGGTCGTCACCGGAACAAAACGGCCCAGCTCAAGTCACCCTTTGCCACTTAAGTGCCAAAGAGGCCAAACGTAGCATTTGATCGAGAAAGCTAGCTTGGATATGAAGCAAACGTTTCAGAAGCCCAACATTTGTTAAATATTGTTTCCGAGGTCATCTTTTGAGATAGGGAATTTGGGTTTTGCTGTCAACTGTCATCGTCAATTTATAATTTGAGAGGCAAATTAATTCTTTATTCATACAGGTGTGAAAAACTTCACATTCTTTTAACTATAATTTATTGAAATACAAAACATTTCCATGGTTAAATTATTCTGTTTTCATTTGGAATTTGCTGAAATAAGAAAAAAAAAAAGTATCTTTACGTACCGAATAACCAAAACGAGATGTGTGACTCCTTTCCTGTGTGGCGCTCCGATCCACTTCTGATCGACACTCGTACGCGTCTGTGGAGGAATCACAAAAGACAGAAAAGTTCATCCTTTTGATGCCCACTGAGTCTCTAAAGTCGCATGTTATTGTACCAACTACAGGCAGTTTATCGGAGAATTTTTGAAGTCCAATTTTTTACAACTTAAAGGGACTGTGTGTTGAATTTTTCATTTAGTTAAAAAAAACATTGGAAATTTCAATACAACACATTTCTTTATATATTCTACTAATCACGACTTCTGTTTCACGGGTGACTCCTCCGTTTCTGCTCACGGAGGACACAATCACCCAATCCCAAATTTGCTTGATCAATGTCCACAGAGCGAATAACAAATGCAGTGGACTTTGTTCGTCACTTGAGGGAATACTAGAAGTGGTTTGTGATGACATTTCGCTCGCGCCTCTTCTGAATAAATTGGTGGTAAGCTCGCCAAGTGCCGTCTCCGAAGCCCTGAAGAACGCATGCTTCAAAATACAGGTGCTTCGAACTTCGGTCGTTGCGTTCTATTGGTTCAGCGCTAGATGGCAGTAAATTCTTCACAACTTGCCCTTTTTTGGTGTCTTCACCGTGTGTAAGAAAATATCTGGCTCGTTTTACCTTCGATGCAGACGCATTGTTAATAATGTGGAATAAGTTTGTTGTTCTGCTGATGTACAAGCTTGCGAATATTAAAAGCGACATAACCTTGATTGCTTGGCATCACAGGTGGCAATGGTGCACGTTTGTTACACAATGCGCGCGTTTGGCTGCTGGCACTGCGTCTTCTTCGCTCAGCGAACACAATGTACAGTTTGACTCTCACCATGGTAATCTAAATGATTTATTGCGTCTCTCTCTCCCCCCGTCAGCCAGTCGACTGGTTCATAGCAACACATGGCCGAAACTCGGCTATTCTGCTCGGCCTTCAGGCAAGGAAGAGCAGTCATAAAGAATTTAGTTTTCTGCCGGTTGTCATTAAATGTCTGTCAGCTTTTTTTTTTATGATTATTATTTTGTGCCATTTCAGCTCGAGGCTATTGAGACGGTCTCTGTCCTTCCCAGGATAATCTCTTGTGTCTCGTAGGAGGAGGCGGTGGCGGTGAAGAAGGAAGGAAACGCGGTGCTTTTGGACTGCTTGTTGCCCCATCTGATAGGCATTGACGAGGACTTGCTCAGCACCGGCGTGATCCTATATTATTTGAAAGTAAACGCAGCATTTAATCTTCATCTAACTCTCATTCATTCTGCATTTTCCCTCGTTAATTCATCACCACGTGCGCTTTATGATCGACGTCGAACAAAACATACGCCTGACATATTGTCTCCTGATTAATGACCACTGTAGGAGGGCAGAACCACGCTAAACACCAACAAAGCACCTTGCGCTTTGAATTTTGGTGAGTCAGGGTTACTAAATCATTGCGCCCGTTGTTGCATCATCTGTTGATTTACTAAACTGCTTTCCTGACACGTTTTTGTTTCTCGTAGAAGATGGTGATTCTGGACTCGGCGGTGAACATTGTGTGCTTGAAAACCACGCTGGGACTGTGACTCTCATCCCTCAGGAGGGTGCGATGTGTTCAGTCAATGGCACCGTGCTAACTCATCCCTGTCAGCTGACTCAGGGTAAGCTCACCTCATATTCTCTCCGAGAGAGGAATGAGCTTGTTCCCATGTTTGGCCGTTCGGCCGTTTCATCTTCCACAGTTTGTGTTGTCCTTGGCTCTTGCAGCATCACATTTTTTGGCATGGCTGCATTTGCAAATGCAGTTTTTCATAAAGTGGATAGTTTCTCTTAATAAACATTTCGAAGGGTGAGAGGCCAACAAAGCCCCAGGCAGTTTTCCTTAATTGGCTGATGGAGTCGATCGGGCCCGCAGGTTGGAAGCGGGAGCAAAGCATTACTCTTTCAAAAGGACAGAGTCAAAGAGTGTTGAGACGCTTAACCTCTCTTGTCCAAACAGGCGCCGCTCGCTGGTGCTCGGAGCCTTACGGCTTACTGCCTCCTCTTCATCGAGGCTTGCCTTTCGGAGATAACAACTCAACAGTGCAGCGCCGCCGTCTGCTCGCTTTCTTTTCGAACCATTTCAGCTTTCCCCGTATCCCTTTTCACAAACGGTTGAATCGCAAGGCATTTTCTTTGACAAACGTTTGTCATTTTCTGGCCAACAGCAGCTGGAATCCATCGGAGGCTGCCCTCGCAGGTGCTTTGTCACTTGTCTGTCATTTGTAGTTGCAAGATTGGAATTTGCAGGAGCCAGCGACGATGGGGCGATGGCACGGCAAGGCCTCGACGAAATCTCCGGCGGTGATTGCATGAATCGGAGTCTGATATAGAAAACCTAAAATCACTTTTTGAGGATGGCCAAGCTTTACTTAACTATTTTCTCCGGGAGATCATCCCATGGTTTACTTCAGGTCACTGCCATTCACGTCGGAAATGGCTTTCTTCGGTGCTCGTCGTTCCCTTTTTTTGCTCATTTGAGGAAATGTAGGCCAACTCCCATTTTCTGCCAGCAGGTTTTTAGTGAAGACGCTTCACTGCGTTGAAACACTGACAAGGAAGGTTTCTATCGGCCAAGTCTGTGGTTCTTAGTCACTTTCCATGAATTATGGAGAATGTTCTGACGCTACATCATTCATTACTCTCTGTGGCAAATGTTGTGAAGAGCCTCAAATCTTGAATTGCTGAATTAATCGCAAATACTTTGCGTTTGCAGGTAGCTTGTTAATTTGACTCTCTCGAACGTTTCCCTCCTTTCCTTCAGGTGCCATCATCCACCTTGGGAAGAAAACCAGATTTCGCTTTAACCACCCCACAGAAGCCGCCAATCTCAGAGAGAAACGGCAGGTGAGGCCGGCGCCCGACTGCGGCAGACGTGCGTGTATTGCATGACTTTGTGCTCAACTTCATCAGACGCTTTCACTTAATTCCTTATTTTTTCTAATGTTAATCAGAAACCTTATCATTTTCTCCATAGTATTCAAATGGGTAGATGATTTTGTGTGTGCCTGTTCAACATGGCAATTAATTGAATCATTTTGAATCCAGTGAAGGATAGTAAAAATATAGTTAAAAAAAAGTCATTCAAATATGCATAGAAATGAATCACTTTTTTATATCAAATTTTCCAGAAAGAAACTCAACACCTTTTAGTTTGAGCAAAATCATGCTGGTTTAACGAATGCACAAAAGGTTTTTAATATGGTTATTTTTAAACATTTCTTAATTCAATGATTTTAATTTCTGTCGTCTTGTTCTTTTCTCTGCAGGGTGTGCTGTTATCGACAATAACTTTGTCACCAAAATCTAACAATTTGTCCAAGTGGACACGTGGCCCGTCAAGGTAAGGCTTGAGGCCGATGTCGACAAAAATGGTTAACTCATCGTCCAAGGTCCAGTTCCGATTGGTTCGCGACTTCATCACGATGCACAGAATGCGTGGTTGCAAAATCAAAGCCATAAATCATGGCAGCATTTCTGTGAGAAATGGGAACATGCAAATAAACATGGCAGCCTGAAGTATTTCAAGCCGTGCCAGCGCAAATCACAGCTGGTCTAGACAGCAGAGCGGCTGTCCCAGGTTGGCTTCTGTACTTCAGTCACTACTGAACCGCTGTGTGCCTTTTAAAAAATAAATCACTCTTCAATTGAAGTTCACCCCTGACGTGACACAAAAGTCGTGCGGAGAAACGCGTTCTGGTTATGAGTACACGTGTTCTCATGAATATTGTCCATCTTGCAAAGGGCAGTCCAAATTCTTGGGGAGGAATTGCAATGCGTCTCTGTGGTTTTGGAAGAGGTAGCTACTAATTCAATTGTCGATTAGCAGAAATTCCATCATTGCCGAAGTTTCAAACCCACCAGTGTTTCGCTCATCATTTTTTAATCCATGTTTAGATTGCTTTGATTTAGCTGGATAAAATGGACGGATGGATTATGTTTTGGGAAAGTATGACTTTGCTTGCTAGCCGTTGTGAAACTTGGATACTTGCCTAGCTTGGTGGCGCTTTGTCTGTAAAACTTTGTACTCAACTGATTTCTAATATACTTTTGCTTATTTGACTAGATTGGCCTGCCAAGCAATTTAGTCCAAATGATTGCTTTGGCCAGAGCTTTTAGTTTGCAAGATGGTTATTTCAATACAGGAGGCAAGAAAGGCCTCCTATGATCAGAGTCGGAGCTCAGTCCTGTGCTTTTATCTTCTCCAAGGCTGTTTGTCCACGATAAAACAAATTACAAATCAGACCGAGCCAGCGCAGTCCTTGTCAAGATCAGCGTCGACCACTTATGGCACCGCTGTTCAATTTTCTAGAATAACCAATAATTATCCTCTCACTACATGTAGTGGAGACTTGAACTTTTTGTTCACTCCACTTCTTGAAATGGTCTTTGAACCTTAAAGGGCAACCACACTAAAAACATTTTTTTTAAAAGCAGAAATGCATTGTAAGTACCACCACTAGTAAAAAAACAACAACCCAAAAACAACTATGATGATTAATAGAGCATTTGTGAAATAATGAAACGGAATAATTTATCAATGCAGGCTGAGCATCATGTTTGGTGGGAAAAATGTTTTAACTGACTTCTAAAGGTCAAGTAGTGCTTCACCTGTGCATACATGTGTATTTTTTTTTTTAAATTTTAGAATAAACACTTTTTAGATTTAAGTAAACCGCAGCTGTTAAAGATGCAGTGGAATCGCATTACAAACTTAATTTCCATGGAGCCGTTTGAAATGTTCAGAAATCGAGTTTGTGTTTCCAATTCAAATCAATTGAAATGCAAATAATCTGTTCCAGACTCCAAACTAAGTTCTAACTTCCATTTCAACCTTTCAATCATTTGTAATTGGATGATGACGGATGCCGATGCAGCATTTCTACCTGCCTACATATTCGGCGGACTTCCGCCATCTGTTTCGGAAGCATACAATTATTTCTCAGTTCACAGCAATGCGTTATGCACATTGCCAATGTTTGTAACACAGTGCGGGAAGTACAATATATTGTAGCTCAATCTGATAGTCCATGTAAAGCAAAAATAGTAAATGGAGGAGAAAAAAAAAAATCCGCCACTAAATTTTGTGACTGACTGATTTGTAAAAAAAAAAATGTCCGACTGAAGCGCGTTGACTCATGCTAACCTCAACGACATAATGCAGCACACGTAGCTCAACAACTGTTTTTCCTCCCCCTCTGGAGTGCTGCATATGATATGTAAATCTCATCTCAACATGCGCATATTCTTTTTGATTTCACAGCTGGGAGGGTGGCTGTAATTTTCTCCAGCCGCTTGATTGGCGCTTTCCCCAAACGAATGCTGCTTTTTGCAAATTGGAGTCTTGGGTTGCTGCAACCATATCTTTCGGCTTTAACTGATGTTGATTGTAAAAATGCAAAATGCACGACGATAGAAATATTTTTACGTTGAGTATCTGCATCCATTTTCTGTTCTGATCCATTTTAGTGAGCTTGATCTACAAATGTCAAATACTGTGGAGCCTGAACTTGTGACTCGCTCTTCTACCTTTGTGATACCAAACGATTTCACAGTGACTGTAAGTATGCGTTTGTTGTCTAAAAATGAAGCAGTTATGTACTACTATATGTATTTAAAAAAAAAAAAATCTGAGCAAAGAAAAAGTGGCATGTTTAAGGTAACGCATTCACTCTCTGTGGGCCGCTGTACATAGGAAAATAATTTTCTCATGGCTTGTTCAGACTGATTTGATATGTACACGTTTATACCTTATTACACTCACCCACCGTGCTATAAACAAATTGACACATTTGAGGAAAAAAAAATGCATTTCAACGTGCATTTTTTTTGTAATTGTAAATCTTGTAAGCAAATTGTTGTAGGTGGCATAAAAGAAACATGATACATCACTGTTTCTCTTTTTCAAATAAAATAGGCAATACCTGGAATGGGTCCCGTCCCTCACCCGCGTTTCGATTTGGATGGAGGCACACAACAGAATGGGGTAAGCGCCAGGGGTGACCTGGAGCAGGAGATAGTTGTGTGTCATAAATCACAACCGGAGCTGATGTCTGAGCACCCTTGGAGGGAAGCTGAGAATGCTGCTGAAGTATCAAGTTGTACAAAAGCGCAAGTGTGGTCAGGGGAGGCCAGCCTCCAGCAGACAAGTGTCCTGGGCCTCGGTGACGGATGTGTCATGAAGCCAGAGGGGAATGCTAACGAGATCCAAGGTGTTGCGACTCGTTGCTGCAAGGGGAGACCTGGCTCTGGTGGGAGCTCATTAGGCAACGTGTCCCACCTTCAGCATACAGCGCAAACTAGCTCCATGGCTGCCCCCCAACAAACCAGCACTCCTGAGCTGCAGGAAACTGCTTCGACCAGACCGGGATCCTGCTGTCCTTCCGGGGAAGCGATTTTGGATGAACGGTTGTTCGGAGATATAAATGATTGCGGCTCTTTGGATGAGTGTGTAACGCCACCCAAAGTCGGTTTAGGGGCCGCAGTTGGAAGCTCAGCACTGAGTGCCTTGGTCAACAGAGTGAGTTGGATTGTCAAAGATGCTCGGCATGTCCTTTGGAGATCCTCCACAGTACTACAACATTTTGAAGAGGAAAGAAAAAAGTATTTTGTGTCCCACTGGTTCAATCATCTCCTTTCTCGAGTCAATGAAAGCAAGTTGATGTGCGTAATTGACAGCCAAGTTCTTCCTCTAGTAAGAAGGAGTTATTTCTTCTCATGTTTCAAGAATAGCGTCCTTTATTCAATGGTCCAAGAGCGACCAATGATGCAACAAGTCCAGATGGATATAACGGAACACCTTTGGGCCAATGAGGCCATGACTGAAATTCAGGACGACAATTATCAACATGGCATGTCCCATGCGCAGATTTTTAAAGAAGATCGGAACCCAGATGGCCTTCATGAGCAAGAAAAATTTCATGATTTCGTCCAAGAGGACAAAACACGTCCTGGGTTGTTCCCAATGAATGACAAAATTCCTCTTACGCCCACAAACAAAGATCAGGCATTAGATAACTTTGCCACTGTGCAAGGAAATGAGATTAAAAAATTTTGTCAACCGTTGATAGATTTTCCTGCTGCTCTTGTGAAGCTCCAAAATCTCTCATTTCAACTCCTGAAAGCATCTCTAGAGTCAGTCCTGTCCAGCACAATGCCAAAGATTGTCGCTCTCTTTTGGCTGAATGTCGCTAAATGTAGCCAACCTGAACCTTGCCCTGCTCTCCTGGTCCTCGTGGAGACGGGTCTTTATGCATTGACTGCAGAATCGGAGCCGCTGGTATTGTTCCACCAACTCCCCTTGTCGCATTTGAAGGAGTTGCACGTAAGCTTTTCCGGCCAAGGCTTGCGTTTGATGGGCGCTACCCAGGAAAGCGTGCTCGGTCTGTACACTCACAGCCAGAAGCTTACCCAAGAGGTGTGCCGGGCCGTACTCGGAGTTCTGTGTCCTGGGGACAGCCGGGTCTCTCAGCACCTGCTATTTAATGCTGAGTGGAGAAGTGCCGGAAAGCGATTATCTTTGGACTCACAGCCTTGTGTACCCGACCTTCTGCTGGATGCCGGTCTGAGGGTGTGCTGTCAATTTCACAAGAGTCTTGTCAAGCTGATTTATTTTCTTTATTGCAACATGGAAGAAGGAACATCAGTTCGCTTTGGGGAGGTGCAGCTCTTGTTGTACACGAGCGTAAAGGTCCGCTTAAGCGCCAGTCGCTGCATCCAAACCGTGAGCCAGCTTTTACTGACCGACACGCATATCGGTCTGGTGCAGGAAGATGTTGTCTTTTATCCCACCCCGCGCTCAGTCACCATAAGGCCCTGCCATCATCAATTCCGCAATTTGACTCTTCGCCGACGCGCTGACGTACGCTGCATGGTGTTACATGATGAAGACGAGTGCGGCGTTGTCAGTCTGGATCTAATCTTTGCGAATATGAGGGCCAGAAGTCACCCTGAAAGTGTGATGAAAGTAGCCACTTTGCCCGCACTTGCTTCAAATTCATCTCCACATGCAGAGGTGTGGAAATTAACTTTCACTTGCTCCACTGAGGCAGCATGCCTGATTAATTATTTGTCAAATGTCTGATCAACAACTGGCAGACAGTAATGAGCTGCTCAGCTCCAAGACACATGCAGAATTAGCAACCAGTGCAAAGGAGTGCGAATACCAACACCCGCGTCTGATGTCCGATATATTCCTGCCGTGAAATTTCATATCACGTGACTCGAGCTTGTAGAATTTTAAAGGCCACATTTTGTTCTTGCCTAACTACGTGTTTGTTTTTATCAGATTATGCAGCGATGAATTTGAAATCTGCGACTGTTCCGGTTCAGTTTGTTTATTTATTTTTAATTTTCAGGTTTTTAATAATCTAAAATCTGTTGATGTTGTTGTGGTTATGTGCTTGTCAAGTTATTGATTATGAATGTTTGTGCAAACACACTTTTAATGTTTTTGAGTTTCTAAATAAATGCAACCCCTGTGCTGATGCCGAGTTTATTTCCAATTAATTTGACTGCGTTCTCCAACTTTATCCCTTTCAAGTTAGATTTCTTTTTGGGGGGGGGGGGGGGGGGGCAAATTCTAAATTAAACTTCAAACTATCTTTAAGATTGCACCTGTATCATTTTGTTCAAATAGAAGTAATCCATTTTTGGGATTTAAAAAAAATAGTATTCAAATCTTAAAGTAGACTAACATTAAACAGTTCCAAGATATTTTAGGACATGAAGTGAAAAATGACGAACAGCTTCTATAGAAAGTTGGATATCTGGAGCAGCCGCCCACTTATCAAGAACTGCACATCTTGTCTTCCCATTTCTACAAATGTCTGCAAGCGAGCCAGAGTTTGACTGCTGAAATAAATCTGTTCAGATACGATCATGCAGATACGATCATGCGGCGCAGGTGTCACACCTGTGCTATCGTGTCACAGAATTGTAGTTTACAGTCTTAGCATCTGAAAAGTGGCACATAGCTGATGACTTGGCAACACGTGCTTAATAAGCACATTTATGATGTAGAATTCAGAATGGAAAAAAAAAGGTTCCGCTCTTGGAATGAGCAGCAGCCGCCGCTGCTTTTGGTGAATACTAGTGTTGTCGTTTGCAAACGATTTGTTCAAAAAGAATAAATCTTTTCAGTGAATGCGATGCACGTAGGTCACCTGACACTCGGCACACCAATGGAATTTCGAAGAGTCGGTACACGCCGTCTGCTTGGTGTAGCGAACGACGTCCGAAAGTCGGAGGCGCTGTTGGGGCGTGTTCGGCCGATTCATCGAGTAGAATCGGGTCAGGCTGTCGGGACAAATAATCACTGTTGATAAGCTGTCAGGTAGCGAATCAGTTCCTTAAGAACGAAATCAACTTTGCTCATTTTTCACATATCCTCTATGGACTTAACAGCTGGCGGGACAGAAGACCGCAAAGACGAATTCGTCAGTTTCATTGAGAAACACCGCCGTTATTGGACATCACGGTGAAAGGCGACGCAGTGACTATCGCCGCCGATGGTATGGAGGGGTACTACAGCTCACGCATGCGCAGAAGGTCCGGAGTTGTTGGCGTCTGCTTTTGCGGGGTGTTCTATCATTTCCCGGACCGATGTGCCGATTTCTAGGCCGACGCGACGGTTGGCCACGACGGCCGACGTCGGCTCGGCGTGTAGAAGCCATAAATCCCAACTGAAGATTTTTCTCTTAGTTTGGAGCCTGTGTATGCTTTGAGCTCCTTTCATTGTTCTTTTTATTGCATTTATCCCATTTTAATGTTTTATGCTGAACACTCTCAATATAAACTTGTCTTCCCTGACAGCCATTTACAGCCAGCCAGAACAAGATTGACAAATACAAAAGGGCTACTAAAAAACTTTTTCCCGGCTGGTTTTCTTTTGAAGGTCAAGGACCGACTCCTTAGTAAATCGGACGGCATTACTTATCCGATATTCATAGTTGAGTTGATCGACTGGTTTGAGTCTTGGCTGTTTGCTGGCTTCCCACTGTTAAAAAGGATGTGTTTGCTCTTGGCCAGACAGTCGATCCAGCTCCAATCCACTGGTGGGCACTGACTCTCTAATCACACCTTATGACTTCCTGAGGGGTGCTCGTGTCCCAAGACATGCTGTCATCGACAGCCCATAACGGGATAATTTGTTTACCGTCTACTTTGGAAGCATGTGAACGTGACCCAGACAGTTTTCTCTCTGCTTAGTTGTTGATGGGATAAATCTTCACACTATTGCTTTGTGATTGGTCGGCATCACCAGAGGTGCAGCGAGGAGAAGAAAATCAGCACGCTTGGGTCAAGATGCATTCTTGCGGTTTTGCAAACTCTCAAAAACCGCGAGAATTCAGCTTGCAGGCAAAGGTTAGCTCGCTCTCGAGTGAAAAATGTGATTTGCGACTGGTCGATGCGGAGTTGACTGGTCTGTGCGGTCCATGTTGTGACAAGAGCATGTGCTGATTTATCCTCGCTGAGGATTGTTAAATCACTGTGCCGTTGTCACTTTTATTGCTGCAGTGAATCTCCACGAGTGGGCTGCATAATCTGCCGCAACGACTATACTGGTTGCTCTCTCATGCGGCTCCCCTGTTGTGTTTTATGCATGTGGCTTTTTGTTTGATGTCCTCATGCTATTGAATTATGTAGTGCTATATTAGCACCAATAACTTCTGAATTGTGGCGTGTCTGCTCGGTTTAAAGCAGTTTATATAAACTAAGCTCTTTGGTGGGGAATGCATTGTTTGAAGAGATTATTTTTCCCGTATTCTGCCCAACGGGAAGTCAAGCCTCACGACAAGCATGCATTGCAACTTAAGTGGTCAAAAGTGAGTGGCTTTTCTGCCACTTTCAGATTCATCACTGAGGCAACATAATTCTGCGTGTAATGGCATGTATCTGGGAAGGAAATCGCACCGATTAATCTCTTCTTTTTACATACATCCAGCGAAAGAGCTAAATGCGTTTCAGATGCGCTCCATGAACAAACGTGTGACTTGCCACTGTTTGTAGTTTGAGATTTGGCTGAGACTTGAAGATTTTTATTTTATTAAGAAAATGTTTTTATGGAGGTAAATTTGTATTCAAATGTCTTATTATCATAATATACTACGATTAATTTCTTGTTTTACAATATGTGATTTTTGTGTTTAGCCCTTTGGTTCAAATGCAGTTGTTTTTTTTTAAGTGCTCTTCTAATAAAGTTGACTTAAAGATTCTGCGGCTGACGATAAGAAATGACGTGTCCTGGCAGTATTGTAATGTAACAGAGACAAAATACTCACCAGGGAGGGATCCAGGAGATCTACGAACCAGATGCCCAAGCCACCTCATCTGGTTTCTCTCAATGCGGACGGACGATCAGCGGCTGTTCTCGTAGCGTTACGTCCATCTTTTTTTTTTCACCTTTAAGGAGAGTTTGGACACCCTGTGGGGGGGACTTAATTTGACTGCTTATAACCTTGACGTTGTTTTGGTCGCAACACACAGCTTGTGACCTTAGGTGTGGGTGGGAACATGGCTCCACCTGTAAATCGAGAGCTTTTCCCTTTCAGGTCAGCTCCTTTTCAACCGGACGGACGGCAGAGGCTGCTGATTCCCCCTCTCGGTTTCTCGCTTCATTCGTGAACAAGATACCTCAAACCAACGTGAACTCCTCCACTTCAGGCAGGCTCTCTTCCTCATGGAGATGAAACGCCTCCCTTTTACGATTGATTGCATGTTCTCAGATTTGGAGGATCTCATTCTCATCCCAACCGCTTTTCACTCTGCTGCGAACTGTTCCAGTGAGAGATGAACTTTCAATCGCCAAGGGAGTGTTGGTCGATGCCATTGCATCTCAGCAAAGAGTAAAATATTCAGCGTAAAATTTAATGGAGAAATTTATGCCGAATATTTTAATAGCAACTTTTATTGTGTTTACTGGGACCAAATGTATTTTTTTTTTAAATAACATACTCTCCTTCTTCATCTTCGTTCTTTGTGTTCTCTCTCTGCCTACCATCTAGATACTCCTCCACATAGTGCCCCTAGTGGTGGGACCAATACATTACAATATTGTACATATAACATTCTCAAATGTTTTTTTCCCCCCCATTTTTATTGTCGGTCATCATTTTGACTTGGTCATTTGATTAGTAGCTCGAGCTCGCTGAAAACGAGATGTATCAGGTCACTCTCTGGTTAAGTTAGACGAGGTCAAAGCCAGATCAATCTAGTCCTATCTCCAACCTCTACGGATCACAAAGATCAAGTCGCATCAGTTCATGTCAAAATGAGTTTGGAACTTTCTCCCTCTTTTGACATTTATTTTAGTCAAATAGCCCACTGGACTCCTTCAATTTGACGACTTCTGATTCTTCCTATCGCCAAAGAACCAAGATTAATCTCAAAGGAGATGCTTTCATGATTTTGATGTCACTTTCATCTTTGAGCTGCCCTCATTTGGGAATGTTTCTGTCCAATAAAAAGATGAGCTTGTCTAATACTGTCATTTCCTTATTGGACTTCATCTTTGCCTGCACAAGCCAGACAGGCCACCATTTTGCATTCACCAGCAAGGATGTGACAGATTTTTAACGTTGGTTAAGGCTGCCTGCCTTTTAGCTTAGTGTCTGTAGATGTGTCGTAAATATTTACCGCCACCAAGTGCAAATGCAAGACTTTCTATTTTTAGTGGATGATTGGTGTGTGTAGCAGATCGCAGGGATACACAAAAACTCCACAGTGGATTTCCATAAAACCTTGTGGACTGATGAAATGTTGCTGCACCTCAGACAAAAATGTGTTATTACCTTGCCTGTTGCCATTTACGCTGTTGAATTCGATTGCTGTGTGGAATTGTTTGCATAGAATCTTCATTTGTTTGTCTCATTCAATTCAAGTTTGCTTTTATATACTGAATGAGTATACAAAATCAAATGTGAATAAAATGTTTTCAACTTTTCTGGGCTTGGTGGAGGTCTGATCTCCATTGTGTGCACCTTCCCTTCTATTGTCGTGTGTCATTTCAGGGATCGGAATCAGGCAAAAACATTCAACCATTGCAAATGACTGAGAGGAGAGATGAAGATGATGCGCAGCAGGTTGCTTAAATAATTGGCAGCTCTGTAAAATAGCATTCACATTTGGGACACGTCTGATGTTCTCGTGTGCTGATTGAATTTTGAACTTTTTTTATTTTTTATAAGGATCCAAGAGATTTGAAAATGGATGTCGTCAAAATAATGGTCTGTTCCTTTCACCGAAAATGGGAACTCATAAAGCCGTAACATTACAATCATGTATAGAAAAAAAAAATGGCAAAAATGACCATGCAAACGGCCTCAGGAAATCTTTGGAAGAAAAACGGTTATTGGAGAAGTGAAATACTGGAAAGCAAATCATATTCATGCCACAAAAGCTGCACTGCATTTGAAAGTTGCTTCTAGACAACGATTGTGCTTGTGTTCGTTTCTATTTCAAGAATGCTACCTCCTCTCATATCGGATGCAAGAAAGTAGGCAAAATGCCTCAAAAAAAGCAACAGCAACAAAAGTTGTTTGGAAAAACTTGTCAATACTGATGAAACGTTGATGTGATACGTCAGAAGGACATCACTCAAGTAAAAGTAAAGCTTGGGGGCGAGTAGTCCAAATCATTATTTGAGTGCGGGTACATATTCGGGACTCGAGTAATAACTGGTGAGAAATTTTTGCTAAATTTTTTGTTTCAATAGTCAAAATGTAAAATAGGAATTTTCAAATTCAAACATTGCCGAACAATCACTTCCACTCCAAGGCAAATTCAGCCACAAGAAATGTTCTTAAAAAAATTTGTTTACAGCACAGCAGGCTCACCAGGCAGAGAAGAACAAGAACAAAACAACGCAGCGTGCAACGTCGCAGTCCCTTTTTTCAGTCCGTCATAAATTATAACCGTAACACAAGTGGTGTTTCTGCCTTTGTAAACTTCACCTAAATTTGTGAATGTTTCAAATAAATGTGTGACAGACAGCCAACTCCTTTCTGCACCTGAAACACCTGAGGGGAAAGATCAGGAATGACCTGAGGGGGGAAAAAATACGGTAGGTCACTAAATTGGACGTCTTTGAATAATTTTCCAAATCAATTTGGCTCATGTTTTAAATGCAGCGTAAAAGTGACATCACAAAAACAAAAACAGCAAAATTATCGGCGCAACACATTTTTCTGTATTGCAGCAATTTTTGTTTGTCTTCCACTAACACTTCCAATTCCATCACTTTCAAATTCATAAATGACCTATTTTAAATTTGGCAGTTCCAACCACTTTTTCACCACAGCAATCCGTTCAAGTGAGTGAACACACAATTTATAAATATTTTATACTATGTGTGGACTACCAATGCTTTGCTGATATATATATATATATATATATATATATATATATATATATATATATATATATATATATATATATATGTGTACCTCGTGACCTCTTAAATGTTGTGGATGATAATATTAATGAATCCAATGAAAAGAAAAAACTAATTGAACATTGAATCGGTTGGCAAACATCACTGCTATCTCCCATTGGAAGATAAGAATACGAATAAATGATTACATCACATTGGAAAGTAATCCGTATTGCCAATAAATCACGCTTATGTGGCCCAGCGGTTCCTAAGCGTGAGTGGCAGCAGCAGATGAAGTGTTTGGTGGTGATGAGCGCTCTCCACAGCTCTCCTCAAGAGGCCGGCGGGCACATTATTTACGGCCATCCGTGTACAAACAGGACAAGGCTGTTTCCCCAAACCTGCTGCATTTTACTTTTATGGGAAGCGCTGGAGTGCGCTGACAGCATCAGACTGCTGATGCAGGCATCGCAAGCGCCTTTCCACCCCTCCTGTGTCGAGGCTTACACCATCCTATTGGTGCGATTCATCAAAATTTGGAAGTTAAGTGTTAACAGGAGACACGGCTCTGCTGTAAATTCTATCGGAAATACATAATCTGTCAGCCGCAGATACAATTACATGCTGTAGTTTGTTTCTGTTGGAATAGTAATCACTGCTTTTGACTGGAGGAAGTGGCTCCCAAGTGTGATGTGAGGCAGTCCAAAATACTCCAGATGCGTTCAAGCACAGGTTTTTTATTTATTTATTTATTTTATTCCCGTCAAAGCTATTTCCTGTATGCCGTGCGCTCCCTCTATAACCTTGTGCATTTCTTTCATAACTCATAAAGCTCAGTGCACTTTTGAAAGGAGTTCACATTTCCATGTAGCTTGACACAGCCCGTGCTCCACATTTCTTCTGATTGTTAGGAGATGCCATATCTGCTTGAAAAATAAATAAGGAGGAAGAGAACTCACTCATTAGTCCCCATATCTTTAGCCTACTTTCGGGACCTTAACCCAGAGAGGGCGTATTTCCTCCTAATTGCGGCTGATGTTGCTTCTGCTGCCATTTAGTATTTTAAAGGAGCCCATGCTCCTGAAGGGGAGGGGGCACAGTTTCAAGTTTTCCTCACTACAGGCGGCAAATTACTGCTCGGAACGAGGCACACGCTCCTGTGCAGGCAAAACAATTTGTCCAACATGAAGAGGGTCCCTGGAGACTGTCTTGAAGTGTTAAATGACCTGGTTGAACCCAAAACTGGTCCACGGCTGGGAGATTTTTAGGCTTGGATGGCTCACACTTGTCGTCTGTGCGCACTTAGTTGAAGGCTGTTTAAGCAAATTCAAGGTGATTTTTTTCTCGCTGTATCTTTTTCTGCCCCCATGGGGGACTCCCGTGGTCACTCTCATTGCTCCACAAGCGGCCTATGCAAACATGGCGACTTGCGTATACTCTTTACATCATACGAACGAGGCATTTTTGTTGTAGTTCAAATTGGGTTGAGATGATTGTAATTCTTCAAAACGTGTTTGTGTCTTAGCATGAGCTTTAAGGGATAATAACAGGCTATCAAGTCCAAGAGCCACTGTGACAATGCATAATGCTTCTCATGTGTGTTGATGCATTTAGACACAAAATTAAGACCCCAGGCGACAAGAAAACAACCCATTTTTACTCGGCTGACATAAGTTTCAAGGGGGACTCTTTCAAAAGAATACTGCTGCTCGGACGGCAGGGGGCAGCAGTGAGCTGCTGGGTCATACACTTCCTTCCATTGTGTTCACCCTTTCCTTGTTTCATAATAGGATTGTGGTGTGCCCTCCAGACATCTGGTTGCTTGTAAAGAGAATGGATAAATAAAAACAAAGCCCTGCAAATGAATCACCAATAATTTATGTTCCGTGCAAACATATCTTCGGTTTCACTACTATAATCCTTATTGGTACATTTATTGTTCGCGTCAGCGTTTATGTTTAGGCTCATCCTCCATTATATCTTTGTTAAATAATGTGTGTGTGTAGAAAGGTCATTGAAGGAACGTGACAATGACGCTAGTGGAACGAAAATGACAGAAGTCATGATACGATACACACAGCAAATCTTTAATTAATGCTTCCGAGAGTGCGAATTGAATCAATTCACCGTCGAAGCATGGCGTGCACTAACACCCCCATCTTGCGGGCTCATTGAGGGGCATCGGGGGTTCTGGGAATTCACTGCCCCCCTTGTCAATTCACCTCAGTTTTAATCACTTCTAATTCTATCCACTGCTGAACAATAAACATCCAGACGGAAGAATGCTTTGAATTTAAACCCGCTGGCTCCTTTAATCAGCTTCTTTTGTCCCCTTTACGTTGTGTACATTTATTTTGCCCGCCCCCTGCGAGTGCTTTGATGAAAGTATTTGGATTTTTTTCTAGTCGTCTGCTTGTTTTGGTGTGCTCCTGTCAGGGGGGTGACAGCTGCTTCTCTCTGTCCCTCGGCTGGAACTGCTGGAGTGTGACCAGCCTCGAGGCCGCCTGCCGGCCTTCCGATCCGACCCCCACCCTCTCCGCAGCCTGCTCTGCCCTGCTACTTTGCTTGTGGCCCTCTCTCTTTTTGGAGCCAGGAAAACCTGCTTAGCCCAATTAGAAGCAGCCGCCAGCTGGGCGTCCCCCTCCGTCCTAACATCCTCTTCCTCTCCACGAGTGTCACGCTCCAGCACGCGACAATCAGAGCCTTCTCATGTCCGTAATCATGCCCGGCTGATGGGCATACTTTTTTTTGGAACTGCGGTTTGTGACATACCTCACCGCTGTCTGCGGTCGCCGAGGCCGTTTTGGACTGAGGAGGCCGGCAATATAAATGCTATGTAATTGGCTTCATTCACTGCCAATGGACTCGACTATTTGAGTCTTTCTCCTCAAATTGGTCTCGCTGCGAGGACAGAGTGGTTGGAGGAATGTGGGATTATCTAAAATATATGATTTGAACTTTTTGTTGTGCTCTCCCAGTATCACAACATTCCAAGTTACATTTAAGATTCTGTGGTGAAGTACAAAACATTGTTAGAACAAAGAAAACTGTCCAGCCTCTCACAAAAGTGAACGCATCTCTCGATTATTGTCATCATTTCATGGGACAGCGTGGAAGAACGGCACACTTCTGTCATCTTCCGTTTTTAGTCATCAATGGCTGCCTTGAGAAAATTGCTGAAAAATGTGGCAAAGTGTCATTTCATCATTCAGTGTCGTCCCATGAAAAGACAAAATATTTCAAAAACTGACGCCGTTTTGTGAGGTCTGATCTGCTGTTTTATGGTTTAAATAAATATTTAAGCAGCACCCCGCAATGTTTTTTACGAAACAACTCAAAATAATGTAAGCACTGATGCTAGCGCTAATGTAACATTGTTGTGGCAGTTTCTCAACTCAACTTTATTTATAGAGCAAAATGGAAAAAAAAATAAGAAATAAATCCCGTTTTGATAATAATAAAATAAAATACAATACAATTTTATTTATAGAGCGCCTTTCACAAAACATTATAAGTTCTTCCTTCACATTGTCATTTGACTTAAAGCAGGTCCAGAGTTTTATTCCCGCTTGTTGTTAATGTCCTGTGAAGATGTTAGGAGCTGTGCCAAGAGACGCCAGATTAGGAATTATCTGCTCCCTCTTACGAGTACCAGTCAAGAGGCGAGCAGCAGCATTTTGGACCGACTGGAGACGCTCGATGGAGGAATGGCTGACTCCAAAATAAATGACATTAAAGTCATCCAGACGAGACGCTACGAAGACCGTTTCATTGTGTGTCAAGGAAAGCGACGCATTTGTCGTCGTTACACCGTCAGAATTATTTTCAAGGTTTTATTTGAGCTGAAATGATTTTTAAATGGCAAAAGGTCCGACAATTGTGGATTGTTTGCGAGTGTTACTCGAAAATGCATTATGAGTCCAGCAATTCTTAAGCAAAAGTTTGTCAAATATTTTTTCCGGTGAGTTAGAAGAATGATTTATTTATTCATTCATTTATCTTTTTAAGCACAGCAATAACCTGTCGATTATATCTCTTCAAGTTCAGGCACAGTTTTGTTCAAGAGATGGCAAAAAAAAAAAAAAAAGAAGAAAGGGAGCCTCTTTCTAATTTACAAAACGGTTGTTAGCAGTTATTCCTCTTCAACATGGCATTGTTGCAACTTCTCCGAAGTGACGTTTGATCATCTCCAAGATAAACGAGAACGTCTGTCATGCCGCAGAATTATTTGACATTGGAGAAGTCTCGTTTACTGTTTGTCAGTTTTCGCTGAGCAATGTCAAGCATCGGCAAGCATGAAGTCCAAATGTTTCAACTCGTACTCAGAACAGCCACAGACGCCATCCCGTTCAAATCAAGAAATTGGATATGGTATATTATCCGTCGTGTCTGTTTGAGTTTGGAAGCTTGAAGGTCGCCTTTCGACCTCCTTCAGTGACCCGAGCCGTGTTGGTCAAACGCAAAGTCCATAATTGATTTGTCAGCGTTCTCCGATTGCTCGTGTCTCTCTCAGGTGCCGAGTACGTGACGTCTCATAGAAACCGATGAATGAAAAAAGACAGAGCGTGAAGTTGAGAGCCGGGAGGTGGTGACGCTGGCAGCCGCTCAAACTGATACGAGTGTGGAACGTCGTGGCAAGCTCCTGAAAGGAATGACTCACAACACACGGCGACCGGCCTCATTGAGAGGCAGAATTTGCGACTCCTCGGGGAGGAGCCGAGGAGACGTGCGGGACATGACAAAATGACAGGCTACGTTAAAAATCATAGCTGACAAGAGAGAGACGAACAAAGAAATGGTGAGCTGAATAAGCGATTCAGCGCCACAAATTGAATTTTCTTTTCTTTTGTGATTGGCAAAAAAACGTTCGGATTGATAAACGTGTCTGGTATATTATCTGGCTCCAGACGTTCAAGTTACCAGCACAGATGGGAAACTTAAATCCTGGGGGGGGCATTTTGGCCACAATTTTCCACCGGTGCTACTCAAGAACCACGTCTAACAATTTAAATAAGGACAAAATATGCGCGCCTAACACTTATTTTGCATTTTTCGCCATTGATGTAGAAAAGATCCGCTATCCCAAGCCAACAACTAAACGTTTGAAGCAAACAATAAAATAACCACAGGCTAACCCTAGTCTGGAAATTTTCGAACGAAACTCGCAATCTTTTGGAAGCGTCTCAATGAGGCCATGCTTCCGACGTTTGGACTTTTGCTCTCTTCGACACATCGGTACATCTTCCCGACAAGAAGAGCAACAAATATTTTGGACGATGAGTGACAAGCAACCGGTGCCTTCAACAGTCCGCAGTCACTCAAAACGTAACGTCACAAGTTTCGCACCTCTGAGCAGCTCCAAATTTTCTTTGCCGAGTTTATTCACCCTCATTATAACGCTCAAACTCTCATCATGAAAAAGACGATTCACACTTGTGCATGTTTCGGTCATTGTTTTTTGGGAGTTGTTGGAACAACTGTGACATACTTTGAGAGGCACGCTTTAAAAGTGGCAGGAATGGAATCCTCCCCATCAACATTTTTGAATTCTGAACACTTTGCCGCACGGCTTGACAACAACGCTAAATTAATCCCGTTTTATAATGTGACTAAAGAAATGAATTAACACCGAGGATGGCAGATTTGGCACCCGTGAAAGTCGAGCTTTTAAGTGGAGGATATTCATCTTAACGAGGATGACGCGCACACATTAGGACTTGACAATCAACAAAGACACCTCGTGAGGCGTCCTTCACCCTGCATCAGCCCAGCGCTAATGACTCGTGCGCCGAGCCCGATCCATCCTCACATCAGCTCGGAATGATTGCTCGTCAAACGGCGCATGTAAATTGCATGCTGTGTTGGAGAGATTTGACTTCTTACCTTGATGCTTGTTCTCTTGTGGAAATTGCACACATTAACATAACCTGTAGGAGTTGGCGGCAGAAAATAATGACTCCTGCTGGGAAAGAGTAGAACACTCACGTGTGAATGAAGAACAGATACACTTATGGACCGAACAATATTTATGGTTCGATGCCACATATAATCCAAAGGTGTTCCTTATTGGATAAGTGACAGATGAACAAAATGATCCTCATTTCAGAATATGCCGCACTGATGACGAAATGCGTTGATATCCTGACGGAAACACCCGTCAATGGCTTCATTTAGGATTTCATTGCAATTTCTTCTTTAATGAGGTACGGTAGCAATTAAATTGTCGTATTTTTTAAAGAACTGATGAGAAGTGGTAAAGGTGACAGTGGCTTGCGGTGTAAAAAAAATAAATAAAAAGGGAATAAATTGAAACCCGTTTAACTGATTGTGAACGTGCTCATTTAGCAGACAGCCTGTTGCTATGGCGACAATTCTCAGTCGCACGGGCGTACTGCAGATGCTTGGTGCTGTCAGTCAGTGTTAACTGCCGAGATGCTGAAACGCAATCAAGCTTATCTCTTTTCATGGGATGGGATCTCCGGTTTGCCGTGGAAAATAATCAGCTTGATGTAAAGCTTCCTGGCTCGCTAAAACAATCAAACATAAAAAGGCAGCAAATGTGTCACGCAGGAATCCGTGTGGACTTTCAGACTCAATTGGTGGCGTGTTTTTTTTTTTTTGTTTTTGGCAAGGTGGCTCACCGATGGCAGCAAGAACTCGTTGGGCGCGGTCGGCTTGATCGCACATGCAGACACTTGCGCCGGGACTCATTTGAATACAGAAATGTTGGCTTGCATGAGCAATTTATAATGAAGCTTGTGAATTTCATGACGAGTTCTACAGGTGTAAGGATTTCATGAATACGAAATACCCTGTTGAATAGACACGATATTATCCATACGTTTCAATCTATTGCTCAAAGACATCAAGCGAAATGACATCATTTACAAAAACTATCCAAACAAATGATTACGAACCGATTCATTGAGTGTCACACGATGAATAAGTTGCCACGTGTGTGTGCGTGTGTCCCGACTAATTTCCAGTCACTCAATGAATCGGTATGACATGTTGTTGGCACGTCTTTCAACACCATAACACAAAGTGAACGCGTCAGGAGATCATATTAGTGTCGTCTAACTGCAAATTGTGACCCGATTAAATCGATAGTGTGTGAGGTGACACGTGCTAATTAAGCCATGAAAATAGTTCGCCTTGTTGATAATTTTTGAATGTAGAAAACTTTATACCACAGTGATTGTGTTTTTTTTTCCGTCTGGCTTTTTTTTTTTTTTGCAAATTGACCTTTGCTACTTCCCTACTGCTCTGAAATGTTCTCTGTTGTAAGTGGCTGTGCTTCAGTGCTTTGCCATCAAGTGGCCAAAAGTGAAAATCTGCAGGAATCCAGGAAAACCTCTGATCTTCCCCCAGCATGACTTCCAAGTCACTACTTATTCATTAACAGTGTCCCGGGACCCGGAATGGGCAACGGGTGGGTCGGGACCACACTGATTGGCCCCTTGATTGGTTAAGTTAAAAAATAAATGCATAAATAACATTTTGGAAAAAATATCACCTCAAAAAATCCAAAATCCAACTGGGGGGAGATTTCCCCGCCGCAACAATGACGCGGAAATATCCATTCGAAAAGGGGGTTGGGAAACTGCTGTGAATGAATTAAAAAGTTGAAAGAAAATTGAGAATAAAAGAAGAATCCTCAGGAAGCAAACATAAATCCTCAGGGGAGATCTTGCAAATGTAATCGTGGCTTCTCTTCATCATTTTACTCGGTTCAAGCCATAAAAACGGCGTCATCATTTTCATGATCAAAAGCAGCTGCGCTCAGCTGACTTTTTTTATTTGTATTTTCCTTAAAGCACTCGGATCTGAGCTTTGTTTGGTTCCGGGCAACCAGGATGGAAGTGAATTCGGGTGTGGATGTCACCCTTGTGCATCGTCACAAAACAATTTGGTGTGAAAGCAGATGGGAAATCATCGGAATCATCTCCTAATCATTCCCAGTGCCTTCGTTGCTGATTGGTCATGAAAGTTATTATGAATTCTTTTATAGACAAGAAAATAAAGCCACGCCGTCGCAAATGACTGGCCTTATCTGCACCGGCACAACAATGCTCGTAAAACTTTGCCGTTCTCTCCCGTCAGCGCATTATTATCACGTCGATAATTAGAGCAACAAAAGGGAAAGGGCCGAGGACGGAATTAGTTGATCTAATTCTTTCTCTTGTCTTGTCACGCGGGGCCATCAGTCGCAGACAAACGGGCCATTTTTTTTCCCGGTTTTTAGTCAGACAATAAACGTGATCGGCGTCCTGCGCTGCGGGACTCGAGTCGACACACTCTCGTCTCTGCCTTGTTCAAAGCCTCACTGCAGCCCCTTTCAACATTTTTCAGAGCGTCTCCACACCTTTGAAGGCAGGCATCCGTAATGAGTGGCGTCAATTTTCATCCCAATTAGAGTGTTTATCTCAGCTTAGTTCACCTATGGTGTTGCCTTTGCCTCTTGTGGGCTGCTGATGAATTTTCATGAAGGACAAACATGAAAACGCTTATCTTGTGCTGGGATTTAAGGCTTTCGAGCTGGAATTATTTCTCCCCAATTTGTTTGTGCTGTGTTAACATCAAGCGTGGCGCAGGCTCGCCATGCTGTGGCATGGGTGGGGGTGGGGGGGGGGCTGGTAATGCATGTTTATGTAAGCCGGGTCCCTCGGAGCTTTCATGTGGAAAATGGAATAAATGGTGCACATCATCCCGCGGCACCTTGATGACGCCTGCCAGATAGAAAGGGACAAACATGAAAGCTACACGTGTCAATCAAAGCTTTTTTTCCATGCTCGTCACAAACAGGAAACAGGTGAACGTGCAGATCCGTCGGATTTGTTGCCGCCAATGTTGTTCTGCGGTGGCGGCTGAACAATTTCTTCCGCGGCAATTCCAATATTGGAGCGAGTAGAATGAAGGGCCGCGGGCTGTTTTTGCGGAACAGGCGCTTTGTTATTGTAGCACCAAAGTGGCTGTTATGCCAAAGAGCCGGCGCACAGCAGCAGGACCACGGAGCCCCCCCCCCCCCCAACACTGATCTATGGCTCCGATGCACGGAACCCTCGGCTCTGTCATGCAACATTTAAATGATGTCATTAACATTTAAACTCTCTTTCTTCCAGGGACAATCTGTCCTGACATCCGCTTGGCCTTTCTGCAAGTTGCTGGAACATAAATACGGAAGCTGCCGAAGGGCTGTGAAAACTTGCGACTTGTCGGCTTTGCGCCGGAAAGCTGTTGGAGGCCCGCTTTTTGTTTTGTTTTTATGTGATCTCATAAAATCACTGAGACCAATTCATCATGCCACTGTAGAAGCACAATAAAAATTCTAAAAACAAGAATGAATAACTATGACATGGAAATCGGAGCAATATTTTGGTGCTTTCTTCAAAACGCAACATTGATTTTGAAAACTAATTCTGTAGTTAAGCCTTGCATCTACGACTGGCTTTTTTGAATTTGATTGCTAAAACAATGGAAAATATTCATAGACCATCACAATCGCTGCTCGTCTTGTGTACTTACAGGCCCCCAGACGAACGTGTTATCATTTATTTATTTATTTTTTAGTAACAGGAGCACAGTGGCTCCTAAGCTGAACATTTAGGTCACACATGAATCAAAAATTGAGTTTCAAAATGAATATTGCCATTTCCGCTGATTTACACAGTATTACTAAGAAATGGGCAGAGAGGAGCAACAAAAACTACTCAAAAATTAAAAATTGTCATACAGTTTAGCGTGTCAAATTTTAGGGCAGTCTGGTAACCAACAAAAAAGACACCAAACCATATATTGTCGTGCCACTGACAAATAAAGTGAGTCTCTTGTGTCAAAGCAGATGTAGTACCAAGACTATCCTGTGGGAGGCAGCGCAGGGAGTAGTAGAAGAAGAAATACAATCCAAGAGCAACTAATCGTGACTTTATCTCGTGACAACATTGTGGTTACACACCCTTCATTTTCTTGTTGTGATGAATGACTTGAAGGTTGTCATGTACGCGCTCACGTCAATCCTTGGCTTCAACAAGAGCAAGCTTCCCGATTGGCTATCGTTCTGGCTCACGTCACAAACATGGAAAGATATACAAACGGAACTCGCAACTTTAGACAACAATATCACAAAGCAAAAGAAAATGTGAAATATTTGTAAAACAAATGTATGCATATTTAGCCACAAGAAATGATCCATTGTTGAACGCTTTTTTTTGTTTGTTTACACTCACTCCTCCACAGTGACATAAAAATGGGCATATACCAGCTGGATCGTAAACAGAGCAGGACTGAAAATGAAATATCTGAGTTTTTTTCTCATTCCTTGATTACTTTAAATAAGCATTTTGTCGCACTGGCTCATGATTACGACGCAGTAAAAGGCTGACAATTAGGACGGAATGATGGAATGCATTTGGCCTCATCAGAATTTTAGTTTGACGGTTGCACGTTTTTTGCAGTCCACGTAATACTTTTCCATATTTACGAGCCGAAACAAATATGCACTGCAAGTGAGGGCGGCGGAGGCGGACGATGAGAGGTTGCAGAACTCCGCTCATGATCGGAGCTGTGAAGAGTATTGATCATGTTTGACTTTAATTTCATTCCACTTAATAAAGTGGACGTGTGAGCGAGGAACAAGGAAGTTGATTGGCGCAGATTTTCCAGCATGCCCATCGCCGCCAATTTGGCTTAGCGAATTACAACTTTCCTTTCGAGTAATCGTATCTGCATCTTTTACTTTCCTGTTGTCTATCATTGTATGAATGTTTTGTGTCGTGAGTGACCTTCCTATTGGTTATTTTGGCAAATTCACTCCCGGGTGTGCAACCCAAACTTTTACCTAAAGTACACGTGAGTCAACATTGCTGCGATGAAATTGAACGAAGCGAGAACAAGGACGCTCAACAAAATGGAATAAGAGTAGCGATCCTTTCTCGATATAAATATAATTGATCATGGAGGAAATAAAAGGACATTTCTTTGACACTACTCTTAGTAAAAGTACTCCCCCCCCCCCCCAAAATGTACTCAAGTAGATGCAATGGAGTAAATGTCGCGTGTGTGTGTGGCCACTTCTGCCTGATGTAAGTGCAACCATCGAAAGAGACATTCTCATCTGTTGCCGTGACGATTCTCGCATATGTGAGTGCTTGTGAGGACATTTTTTAAAATTATATATTTACTTGCATTCCGAAGTTTAAAAAAAAAAAAAAAAATTCTACTTAGAAGGTTGAAGTTTTGGATGAATATGATTTGTGATTCATTTCTGACGTCTCAGAGAAACCGAGTGAGCGGGTCCAAATTTGTTTTTCAGAATTGACAGAAATTCAAAGAGCTCCGCATTGAAGCACTTGACTACGTTGGATGTCTCCGAAAAAGTTCTTCAGGTCTCTATGATACTTGGATACCCGTTTCTCGCGTTCTTGAGTGGGCAGACGTATGCTTTTTCACGCTCAAAAGACCCGATATGAGTTGGATATTGGTCCTGAAGGGCTTTCAAAAAATTCAATAAAATCTTTTCCCAAAATGTAGAAAAAAAGCACTTAGGCACGTCTCATTGTGCTGCCTTTTTTTTATTCAAGCTGAAAATCCAAACTCGATGTGCCACACGCAAACAAACTGAAGCTTCCCCCCCCCCCCCCTTTGTTAGCTGATGCAACAACCTTGTTGAGGTTAAACGCGACCACCGGAGGCACTCGCATCCAGACTTGGATGCTTGGAGCTTCCCGGCGGATTTGTGCGGTGAGGAGGCCTTTCACGCATCTCGTCTCATTTGATTCAAGGAGGGGCCGCCTGAGAGGTAGCGTGCGGGAGATCACAGGACGCGCTAATTATTCCTGCCTGATTGCTCCGTTACGGCGCATGGCGTCTAATGCATGAGCTGAGGTCCTGCTCACTGTACCCGATGTCATCAGAATTCCATCAAACGAAGAAGTCTCGTCATCCGGCAAAATGAAATGTGTGGCATTCAAAACACAGACGCGGCTCCCGTTTCAATCTTTTTTAATTCTTTCAGTTAGATTTTAGCAAAGCAAACATCAACGTATGAAGGCAACATTTCCGACACCTCGAACCTTTTCCATCTTCAGCGTGGCGCCACGGAAAGTGAGCCGTAAAGAACATTGAACTCAAATTCCTTCCAATCAGCTCAAGAACAATCAACAGGTAGTAAGTCGCCTCTTCATGACAAAATGACAACATGAAATGGGAATGCAAAACTTGGAATTAATACTTGGACCATCTCCTTAAGTGTGTGAGAGCGATTTTGCATGTTTGATGTGAAATAAGGCAAATTCTTCCACAAATAAAAGACAATCTGAGAAGGAGACAAGCAGAGATGACTCATTTTCTTTTTTTTTGTAAAAGTCATTTGCCGGCATGCACGTGGAATGATGAAGAAAAAATGTCAAGTGGGAAGAAGGTTGAGTCAGAGGTGGGAAATGGTGGCGGCGAGTCCATTTATTAGAAGACAATCAGAACTTTGAGACGGCGTGGGTGTTGAGGAGTAAAAGAAAAAAAAAAGTTTAGGAGAGCAGTCCTAATCTAAGAGAATCAAAGAGAAACCTTGGCGTGGATCAAGGTAACTTGGAAAAAAAAATTTTTTTTGCCTTGTATGAACGAAACCTCACTGATACGTGAACCCGACTCGTGGGCGTGGCCCGAACAAAAGGACTGGCTTCATCTCATCGCATTCAACCGGCACAATAGCAACGTTATGACACCGTGAGGTATGGCTCATCTTTTCTGCTTGATATGTTCACGTTTTTGGACGCACAGAACTTTTGGGCCGGGGCTTGCGTTAACAAATAAGAAGGATGCAAAACAAAGCGGAAGATGTGAACCTGAATCGCTGACAGCACCCAAAGCGCCATCGGGCTTGTCGGATTCTCTTGTGAATGGCCTTCACTCGCTTTGCTGGCTGCCAGATGAGGTTGACTGTCCTTCCCTCCGGCGGTCATTCTTTCTTCTCAGCAGCATCTAAACACAAAGGAAAGTTAGTTTGCAAATTTGGATGATGGCGGGGTTTCGTTCGTGGCTTCAAAACGCATCAGTATGTCAAAAAAGTGTGCAATCGTCTTTTGCTGGTGTTTGGGTGCTCAAATCTATTCAACTAAAAGTGTCTGCGACATTCATTAAAAGTCGGGACGCAGTGCCCAGCTCTGATTATTATTATTGTTGGATACATGCGACTTGGCTCAATGCGTGTGTGAGGACAAAGTTGAAGTCCTCACATGAAGGCCACGAGCACCTTCGGGATCAACATCGGTGTGCTCTGACCTGACAAAAATCCTCACCGACACTCAAATCATTTGTCGTTTTCATCCCCTTAAGTATTGCATGTGGCCGATTTCAAAAGCAATCTTGAGTTCCAAATCCCTCCGACTGACACCAATCTGTTTGCCTGTGCTTTTATTTTCCAAATTCTACGATACCGTCTTCTTGATTTAAGACGGACCAACTGTTCGCAGTTGTTGCCGAACATTTTTTTTTCCCCCTCCCTGCTAAGTGATTACGATCAAATCAGATTCCCATTATTTGGCTTAACAGGAAAAAAAAAGGCAAATGCAGAACACATGCAGACATTCTTATTATTCTCAAGAAGTGTTTCCTTCAAATGACACACACTCAAATCTCAGCGGGGACCTGCGAATAACTGCGAGGTATTCTTATCAAATATGATTTATTTGCATGATTATCGCCCCTACGGTCCGTCTTGTCGGCACCTTGGAATAATACGCATTGCGCATTTGATTTATTGAATGTCTGATGGCGGAGTTTGCAGGCAATTTATCACACTCAATCTCCACAGACGTGCTGACACATTTCTTCCAAAATATCGGGGTCATCGCCGGAGACCTGAGATGGAGTTGTGGGCCGCATTTGGCCCTGAAGGCGCACGTTAAGACTGTCCGCCTGATGTCTTTGCCCGCTCACACTAAGAGATGGAGACGGATGGGGAGGAGAGCGAGAGCGACGGCACGGAGACGAGGAGGGTGAAGCCGCGTCGCACTCGGCTGCGCGCCGTGGCTCGGCACATTTGGCGAAGTCATTCCGAGGAAACCTCAGGACGGAGTGAATTTTAATTGAGCCGCTGTGGCCTCTCGTGCGCATCCTTTTGCAGTGCTCCGAATGGATTATAATGACATTTTCTTCTTACCTTTGGACTTCATGCTGTCAGTCACGATGGATTCATGTTCTCCTGAACTCTCAACGTGATCTCGTATCCCCTCTAAAGTGAAACGGGAAGAAGGCAACTCAATTGGAAAACAAAAGCAAAACATTTTTGAAGAGAGGGAAAGTCAACGAAGCTGAGATCATGTGTTTGCATAAGTATGCACACCCACTCCTAACTGGGGCTGTCTTCGGAATAAATAAATCAAACGTGTGAAATGAAGTCAGCGCATTTAAAGTCTAAATAACTTCAGATTCAATTGTAACGTTCTAGTCGGCTTTTCCTGACAATTTTCTTTTGGTTGCTTTTTTTTGCAGAAGGCAGACGGTTTGGTGTGAATAATAACTAATATTTGTGTTTGCAGTTCCCTCCACCTTGACCCCAATTTTTGCTGAAAAACAAACTGCCACACACTCTTTTCCTATACTTCCGTTTGAGAAATTTGAAGCATTTTATTTCTTTGTCACCGTAAGTAATGATCACAAAGGATTCTTATATTTTGTTGGTCAAAAGGTATTTTGTTACGTGCTTCTCGTCTCATATAAAATGTAATTCTTGCTCGGTGGTGGCTTTCTGCAATGCATCGCAGGATGGAGAAACAAGTGATGGGCTCACCTCCAGCGCTGGTGCCGGGTGCGGTCTCGACGGCATCTGCAATATGACGCACATTTGATTTTTGAGATATAATTCATAAACCTACCAGAAAATGAGTCGCATAATGCGATGATATTACATGTTCAACATCCCCACTTAATGGCCTCTCATGCCTGGAAATGCAGTGCATTTCTCCAGTTGCACTTTAATTTAAAAAAAAAGAAAGAAAAGCAGAGAAAAACAGAAGCGAGAAGCGAGAGCGAAGCGTGCAAAATTAATTACAAAGTGCCATCCCTGTAAGGCAGCCCAAGAACCCCCCCCCCCCCCCGCCCCCCCCCCGCACTAAAGCTCCCTCCACATCCTCTATACGGCCCGTTATCTCGCTAGTCACACAACTCCTTCCTTCTTCCTCCCTCCCCGAGCAAACCTCGCCGCTTCCCCCTTTTGCAACAACAATCAGGCAAACAAAGCACACCATAAAAATACCCGCTCTCCCCCGGCGACCCGGCGGCCCGGCAGCCGCGTGAAATACAACCGCTTGCCGCTTGGCTATGAAAGAATGGCTCCAATTGAAAGCATTCTGCAACCGGCAGAAAAGGTCACATGAGCACCGAAATGCAAAAAGATGCCGGTCGCTGGACTGCAACCTGCCGAAATCAGTGACATGAGATGCTCGCAGTTCAACATATGGAAACCATCAAATCATATCTTTTTTTTTTTTTTTTTAAATCACCGCATCTTTTGCTGCGTTTGCTCTCACTCGTCACTCGCGTTGTCCGCTTGTGGCAGGTGACATCATCGTTTGACATTCCGCCTTCTATTCGCTGGAAATCTTCACCTTTCTGATTCCATTTTTATCAAACGCTGACTCGAAAATAGTTTTCTCCCCCAAAAAGAATGGATTTTTATCTGATGCAACAATCTGAAGTGTGAAGTTTCTAATCCCCGTTAGTGGAACGGGAGGAAGGATGAAGCAACAGTCTCGGACTTGTGTGTGATTCCTCTCGAGGCGCACAATTGCCCTGAGGGGATATAAGCATCGACAAACAAAGTGCTGACGTTTTACAAAGGAAGCGTCAATGCATAAAAGAGGTTAGATGAGGTAAAAAAAAAAAGTAAGCACCAATTACAGTGAGCTCAACTTTTAACAGGTGGGCTTTTATTTGCGATTCATTCACTGCCATTGACGGATATAGAAGCCCCAAAAAGTACATTTGTTCTACCTGGCAGTGAATGAGTTGAGAAGAAAAGAACAAATTTGTTTAGTGGGTAGATTCTGACACAATTAAAAATGCGTACATCGCAGTCGACTTTGGGAAGTGGGAGGGGCTCACCCTGAAGCGGTGCTCAGCCAATCAGAGAGCACAAATAGACACACGACTACTCATGGTCACACCGACAAATCAATTCGAATTTTCAGGTAAGCTAGCATGCATGTTTTTGGAATAAAGGGAGAAAAGACCTGAGTCCAAATTCAAACTTTAGTGTTGGTTTTTTAGATTAAACAAATGAATATAACTTGTCTTAATGTGTCTATTAGATTATTTTAAGATTCTACAGCACTGTTTCCACTTGTATAATTAAATAGGATCAAATCCAAGCGATAAGCCGATATTAAAAATAAAAAAGTTGTTTTTGTTGACTCGGTGAGGTATCAATTTCAAACGAGAAAGTCATCTAAACTTCATAAAAATCAATTCTGCTTTGAAGAATTTCAAACAAAACGGAGCATTCATATCGTTTTGAAGTCAACATTTCTGCATGGCGCTCTTGCAGGGGCTGTCGCACGTCTGCCTAATGTTAAACCCTCAAAAATCTACATCGCAGGAAATTTGCTTCCAACCTCCTTTTTCGTCAAAACATGTTAATATGTTCGCGGACAATATGAATGAGCATCAACCAAAAGGTAATGATGGCATATATTTCTTTTTTTTCCCCTCCTCATTAATTCCACGGCGACGCTTCCCAACTTGGATGCTGGCGTTGAAGCTGTTGTTGAAATGAGGATCTTGAGACGTGTGTGGGAAGGGAGCTTCTGTCAAGTGTGCCTTATTAGCCGGGCTAGCATAGCATCGTTGCGAGAGCGTCGTGTGCAGCAGCAGCAGCAGCAGGAGGAGCTCACTCAAGCGCTGGCCTCATTCCAGATGCTCCTTTGCTGCTTTGTTTCAGCACAAACAATACGGCTCAAATTCAATCTCCCAATTAGTGATCGACGCAAAGCAAAAATGGCACCGTTTCATGGCGCGGTCTTCTCCATTTGTCTTATTGAGATTCTAAATTCACTCCCACGTGTGCTGACAGTAGCGAGGCCATCATTTAGGGAAGCTTGTGAGTGCATTGTGGTAAACACATAAATAAGATGGGGGGGGGGGGCAGACCGGTGTCAAGGTTCTAGCGAAGGAGAGGCCCACTCCACTGAGGGCCGATTCCCAAACCAGTCGAAAACAGTCAACAGAAGAGAGACCGCTTACACAAGCGCTTCCAAACTCTCCGACCGAAGGACCCTCAGGGACACTTGAAAGTGGCTCGCTTTTTCCTTTTTGCAATGGAAATGAGCAAAGAATTGGAGTTAATCCCGGGCACTGCTGACAGACGTCATGAACACAAACTCCACAAAGATGAAGTCGGAACAATGAGATGGATGCTCGTTAAAAACAAGCACAAGAGGAAAATGCATCAGTCGCTCAAGTGCTCGCTATTTGCATACGTACGTAAGACAAAGGCGAGGAAGGAAAAGAGCGGCTCCAAGTCGTCCTCAAATGCGCAGAAGCAGAAAATGACAGCCGACTCACCTTCCATTTCTTTATCGGACAAGAAGCGGCGCGGCGACGAGACGTGTCGGCCGCAGCGTTCGAGCGCCGCTTATTTAGAAGGGACACGTTTGCAGGATTGTCACGATTTCTCAAAACAAAAAAACATTTCCGTGAAAAATATCGTATCTTTGTTTCGGATCGGCAGAAGCGCATTCCTCCCCTGGCAGAATGAGAAACGTAAAGGAAGCAGATCACACTTGACGATCAAGAATGGAGCGAATCCCGTTTTCTTAAGCTGATTATCCGCTTCAAGTTTTGCAGCTTTGATGAAGCAGCTGGACGGCCATCGCTCGCTCAACCGCGCTTCATTTTCAGAGACCAGCTGAGCAAAATGCCAAGGTCAGCAGCATCAGAATATTTTCCGGCTGAATATTTGATCCGATTCCCAAAAGAAAGTGGGTGGCCGCTGAAAAGAAGCGCGGGAAAAAGCCCTCATTAAACTTTGCATGGACGGATGGCGAAGGGCCCGATATTGGCCGAATGCAAAGATAATTAAATACATCGACCAGCTGACGCTAAACAAGAAGTGGTGGGCCTCCAAAAGTTGCAAAGAAAAAGAATTAACGAGGAAGGAAGCCCATTTTCATATGCTAATGTTCCGTTTGTTGTGGAAACTCGAGCAAATAGTTTAGCTCGTGGAAGCGTCCGCTCTCAAAACAAGAGCGTGGAAAATAGTTGATGTCCGAGGGGGGGGGGCTAAACGTTTGCTAGCCGGAGTTTTCTTTGCTTCAAGAAGGAACACTGTGTGACAATGGGAGCCAATCAAGGTGCACTGAGCTGTGACCTGAAGGCTCGGGAGATGAAAACAAGCGCGATGGCGAGCCTCCTTAAACGACAAGAGCGTTCATTGATATTCCGCCTTTCTTCTCCAAAAGAAGAACACAAAGTAACATTGTGCTCCCCTTGTGGCTTTGAGGAACCTTGCAACGGCGACCGTGCTGCCGCGGCGGCTCCCGATTGGGTTCGGGTCCCGTAAACAAATTGAAGAGGTCCAAACTCACTCCAAGGACGCGGGTCGTGCTTGACGAGATGAGGGAAACAACGCCTTTTAGTTACGTATATCCAAAGACACTTTTCCTCCTTTACTGCGTATTTGATTTTTTTTCGTTTTCTTTTGTTGTGACTATTTTATTTCACAATCATAAGACAATTTTTTTTTACTGAATTGGAGACAATGTCATATCGTCTGTTTATAAGGTTCAATAAACCCAAAAAAACATTTGCTGCCAAAGACGAGGAAAAACGTCCACTGATGAACGTTTGCTAAAATGTCTCCGCCGGCTGCGTTGATCTCTTCTTTCAAGTCATTTTGAATCCGCAGTCGAGAACGTGTGAGGTAGCCACGGAGGTTTGTCAGGAATCGAGGGTGAACACACGAAAGTTAGGCAGAGATGAGAAGCTCCAAGTGAATACCTGATTAAGTGAACAACTAAGAGAGGTGGAGGAGATGACACAAAAATAGACACAGAAGGTGGGGGGGATGCAAAAGCGCCCCCCCCCCCTGCGTGACCTACATACCTGCTGTCAGCGGTGGCCTGCTCCTCTCTCATCGCTCGCTGAATAACTTTCCATAATCGTTACACTGGAACCCCACTGGCAGCGAGCCGGCTCAATGCTCGTCTTCAATCCCGTTTGCGGCTCACCAGTGACGGTCAGACTTGCGCCTCATTTGGCAACTCGCACGACATTCATCCAACACACCGCAGGGACGGGTTTGGAAACGGGGAATGTTTGCATGCGCGGCGTCGGCCTTCATTTGGAGTTGGGGAGCGATGCTTCCACCGGGCCGCTCGTGGCTTTCCACAAGAAATCATGCAAAGAAGCAGGCCGCGGAATCGCAGCGCAAGTCTCGATTGCAGCGTAAGAAAGAAAAAAAAAAAAAAAAGGGGAGGATTGTCCTGCCCATCCCTGCAAAGGTCAGCGGGAGAGCATCTTAATTGGCAGACGTCAAGAGAAACTAAACAGCCACGATATTAAATGAATAACAGGGACTATCTTGTTACGGTGGCAGCTGTCAAGCAAGTGTCACGTTTGAGACGGCGAGAGAACACCTCATTTGGTACAATTGATGCGCGAGAAGCATGACAATGACTTTTACGGGGAGCCCGTCCATCACATTTCACATTCCAACCAACAAGACGCTTCTGTCTGCACTCCCTGGAGATTCAGCACATTTTTTTGGAAAATGAAATTTCAGACAAAAAGTGTGAACTTGAAAATCACATCCACCATATCAAAGAAAAATCACTTTGATCAAAGTTAAAGCAACTTGACTTTGACGAGTTCTCAAGTTTTGAATCCCCTGCATGAGATCAATCTCAGACAGGTTTGATCAGTTTGCCAAATGAGCCCAGATGGAAGTCAAATGTTTGGATTTGTTTTTTTTTTTTTTCAGCCGTCATGAAGGCGCTATTTGAAGCTGACGGTTTGGCGTCCTCTAAAGGCTTGCAGACATTTCCACACCCCAAACGGAGGCTCACATTGACAAACATTTGCAGTCAAATACGTGAATACAATTTTCCCAACAATTATATTCACGGAAATATTGTGGCTGCTCTATACTATTGCTGTACCACAAATCTTGAAAGCTGGCAACATCGCATAGCTCGCCTAATTAACAATAGCCAAGCTTGCAACAACAGCACGTCGGACATCGATAGAGGAACATGACATTATTACAACGCTAACGCGGCAAACTAAATTATGGGCATTTTTTTTTTTTTTTTTTTTGTGGACATCCGACCGAGGTCAGAGAAGTACTGATTTAATTATTTTCTGTGACGCCCCCCCAACTTCGAGACGGCAAAAGGGTTAAACGCCACCCAACTGTGCCACCGACGTGAATATTCATATTTAGGAACGCGACCAAAAAATTTGTCAACATCAACGCATCTTTGTTCAAATCCATCTCGCACGTGCACACGCCCGCAGTGACACACTTAAAGAGTCCCGTCACAACACGGCTGCAAACGCACTTTGACCTGCACCACTGAAATTAGATTCCATCCTGCCTCGACGGATATTCATGAGAAGTAAGACTGTCACTCCTTCGGTTTTATTTCAGCTCAACCTTCGTCTTCGGCATTCTTAGTCACGGCTTTTTTTTTTTTTTTGCACTATTGTGAATCACATCGTCATTTCTCCAACGCGCTGCTTTCCAAGTCAACGAAGACCTGAAGAGCGCTAGTGTTTAAAAATGTTACGCCATTTTTAATCCAAAGAATGACAAATTCATCATGTCGTCTGTGATCTTTTATTCCCAAAGACAAGAGTTGTCAGTCGGCATCTCACTTGGGGTTGACTTCCTTTTGCTATCTCCATCAACTCTTTCCTGCTGCCTCCAGGAGACAGGCAGCCCATACAGACATCACTCACGCGCCGTCTCGGGCTCGTGTTGCCTTTTAGAGGGGATGTGCACGCGCGTGCGCACGTCTACGTGCACGCCGCAGAATGACAAAGATGTGAACCAGACGTTTCAAGCGCACATCCGCTGCATCTCTCACGGGCTGATAAATTCTCACTCTGCTCGGAGTTTATTCATTTGGCGTCTTTGTGAGGCAAACGGATGAATAGAGATAAGAGGGCTGATTAGAAGAGAAGCTTCAAAAGGGAAATCGAAAAAGGCTGCGGCCAACGTGACCCTTCCCTCGAGAGAGCTGACCAAACATCCTTTACAATGGGTGCACGACGTGCGTCTATTCTCTATCTCCACATAAATAACCACAGCCACGCCTGATTTCAACACAGCGCGATAGGATTTCGATATTTTGAAAAGCATTAAAAAAAAAAAAAACCCAGCTTGGCCAAATTAGCATAACAAGTGAACACAAGACGCGTCAGAGAGAGTTTAGAACGAGGAGCCGAGCCGAG